>NW_026739491.1:396306-665412 GCF_022355385.1 Mustela nigripes
AACAGATGCTCGGTGACTGTTTTGGGGGGGGGGGTGGTAGGGACCCCGACCACTGTGAGTTTAGACACTTCCTCCCAGGGATGCAACCAGATGGCAGAAAGCTAAGAGAGGTGACCCGGCAGCCCATGACCCAGGGCTGGCTACCTGGACAGCGAGGATCTGTTTGCGCTCTGGTCACTTCTCAGGGCTGTCCTGGAGCTGTCAGGGCAGAGAGCAGTGTTGGGGAATGGATCAGACCCCCAGGGCCTTCCTATCTGTCGTCATGGTGAGCAGGACTCTTCTGAGCCTCGTTTTCTTTATCCGTACAAGGAGGGTTTGTTGAGGCTGTGGGCTTGGGGCCAGCTGCCTGAGTTTGCAGAGTCGGCCTCCCACGTGGGACCTGGGTCCCCCCAGGCAGGTTATTTAGCCTTTGGGGGACTCTTTTTCCCCATTGTAGAATGCCAGTGGTAGTAGAATCTGTCTCCTAGGTTTGCTGCCTTTTAAAATTTTTTTTTATTTTTAAGATTTTATTTATTTATTTGATAGAGAGAGATCACATGGAGGCAGAGAGGCAGGCAGAGAGAGAGAGGGGGAAGCAGGCTTCCTGATGAGCAAAAAGCCCAATGAGGGGCTCCCAGGACCCTGGGATCATGACCTGAGCTGAAGACAGAGGCTTTAACCCACTGAGCCACCCAGGTGCCCCGGTTTGCTGCTTTAAATGGCCCGAGGCACTTGTTAACCCAGGCTGAACGCCTACCGGATGCCAGCCACGGACATTGGCGAGTTCCTGGTGCTAATCCTGTGTACAGAGGAGGAAACTGAGGTCCAAGTTAGCAGAGCTAGTCAGTGTCAGAGCCAACGGGTTAGGCTCCAGACCCCATATTCTTAACAAATACATGTTAGCTTCTTGCGTTACTGTGGTTGTGTGGTTGAAATTGGCCACAGTGCCTGGTGTTTCATAAACATGCCCCGCTACTGTTGTTGAACAGGAGAAGGGTGAGGTGGCCTCTGTGTACCCAGGCCCGTGTTTCCCCCGGCTGCTAGAGGGGACCCTTACCCAGCCAAGGGGGATCTCCAGGTGAAGCGCGGCCCTGGCCACGGCCAGGACTTGGAAGAGAAGGACCAGGAGAGCTGGAGGGGAGTGCCGAAGAATTGAGGGCAGGAGACAAAATTGGGAGAAGGAAAAAACTGAGCATTAAAAAAAAAAAAAAATGTGGCTCAGAGCTTATGAACAGGTCTCTTGAGCACAGATGAGTTAAAAACGAGTCGATTTAACTGTGAACTGTTGTTTGTGCTATTTGAGGCCAACACCACTTAGAGACTGAGCCACATGGGTCCCACCGTCAGCAGGGCTACATTTGGTGCCGTGTGTCGGCCTCAGGGAGGCTCTGGAGGCCTAGGGGGAAGGTAAGGGAGCGGCTGACTTTTGGTGCCTGAGAACTACACGTGAGCCTTGACACTACATATGCCTTCCCTCTTGGTGAGATGAAACATGCCACCTTCCCTTGTCCTCAGGCCTTCTGAGGTCTAGTGGGACTAGGACTCAGACCCCACCCAGTGACAGTACACATCAGGGGTCCCAGCTGCGTTCCAGTGAGGTCTGAAGCAAAGTCCCTCTGCAGGCAACCCTCACGGAGCAACGAGGTCTGGAGGCCCAGGCTACTGGGGGGAGTGGGGACCCATCAATGCCTGGCTCAAAGGCTCGAAGAGCCCTTCTTCTTAACATTCTGATGCAGCTAAGTGGGACTGTGAAGGATGAGGACCACTGGGCAAGTGTGGGGGCGGGGGATCTGTGCTCTGGGGAGCAGACAATGGGGCTAAGCCCGAGGGCCAGTGCAGCTGCTCACCCCCCCCTCCGCTGTGGAGTGCCAAGACGACTTGTAGGGGTGATGCGATGAAATGGGCTGAGGACTGGGGTGATGTTTTGAAAATGAATTTACTACATATTTGCATCAGTTGTTAGGTCAGCCAGTGACCTTATCCTGGTTCTTTGGGGGGACAGAAAAGAAAAAAGGCTGTCTTTTAAGTGTACCTATTGATCGGAAGATCCATTCAGATATCCAGATGGTTAAAATGTGAACAAGGTGTGTATCTTGGAATCGAGGGACTGCTGCTCGCAGAAAGGACATCTGTGGGATTTCTGGGCGGCTCATTTCTGTTGTCTGACTCTTGATTTCGGTTCCAGTCATGATCTCAGGGTTGTGAGATCGCCCCCCGTATTGAGCCCCTCATTGGGCTCCACACTGGGTATAGAACCTGCTTAAGATCCTCTCTCCCTCTCCCTCTGGCCCTTCCGCCCCAGAGCCTCTCTTAAAAAAAAAAAAAATGGGTGTCCCTGTTACACTGAACAGACAAGTCACCCTCAGCAGCCCTCAGTTCTCTCTTCCCTCTATCCTCCCTGGACATAACCCTCTTCTCTCTTATCAAGTGCTGCTAAATGTGAGGTCAGAGCTGCCTGCTCCAAATGACTCTTTGGTGATGGAGAAACTAGAGTCAGGGGACTGATATATACACAAGAGCTAACAAAACATCCTCTCATTCATTCATTCCTTCATTCAGTCATTCAACAAATAGTGAGCACCTCATATGTGCAGGTGCTGCTCTGGGAACTGGAGATCAAGTGGGAAAGTGGTCCACGTTGACTTGGGTCTGCAGCACACACTTGTTACGTGACGGGCAACACTGGAATCAACCCCTCTTATGTCCAAGTAGATAACGTAAGAGGCAAAGTCTCCCCTCCTCTCTTGAGTTCCCCTGCAGAGGGGTTCTGCTCTGTCCCGAGGTAGCACGTGCCCCCAGTAGGTCACAGAGCAACACACAGATGGCGCCCTTGGGCTTCCGATCCCAGTTTGTCAAAGCCAAGACAGAACCCCATGTGGTACGGTGCTGGTAGCCAGCAGCAACCAATGAACTTGGTTACCTGCACTCGGAACCTTTTCCTTGGTCTCCTGAGAAGTTGTTGGGGCTGGAAAACAGCAACAGAAAATGGGAAAAATGGAAGAGGGCACCAGAAGTCCAGATAAGTCAGTGAGGCTTCGCTCCTGGGGAAGCCAGGATTGAGGAGCTTGCTTCAAATTCTTAAGAATCTGCAAACATATTCATGGAAGTTACCTCTCTCCTTAGTCATTTAGGCAAATGGCCTGATGAAAAAGCCGGGAGGGAAAAGTCCAAATGAGGGGGCGCCTGGATGGCTCAGTCAATTAAGGCTCCAACTCTTGATCTCAGCTCAGGTCTTGATCTCAGGGTCATGAGTTCAAGACCCGCATTCAGCTCCACACTGGGTGTGGAGGCTATTTAAGGAAAAAAAAAAAAAAAAGAATGTTAAAAAAGAAGTCCAAATAAGTTAAAATATTGTGTTGTAGGCAGGGCGTGCAATCTGGGCCTCTTCCAGTATTCCCACCCTTTGGCGAAGACTGCACCATGAACCCTTACATGTCCCTCTCCTAATCTCACTGTGATTTTACTTCCTAAGCATCTCAGATCTGATCACATCTCCCCACCTCCGCTGCTCCCATTGGGTCCTCCTGCCTGGGCATCTTCTCAATCTGCACGGCCAACCTCTCGGCCCCCATCAGTGAGGCCAAGTCCCCGCCCCCATCACCCGTTCTGGCACTCATACCTCCTCACGGCACTGTGGTCCTTGCTGGGGACTGATGAGTGAGCTTGTGTAAGTTATGGCCGCCTCCCCCACTTCCCTGTAACCAACTCGAGCGCGGGGACTGCATCTGTTTTTGCTCATGCTTCTGGCCCCCGCACTCAGCACGGAGCTAGGAAGGAGGCTGAAGGATATTTTGCCCAAGACTTTGTAAACATATCCATGTACGTTAACTCCGTCCGTTGCACTAACCCTCTCTCTCCGCTGAGCCTTAGCCATGGTGGGTACTCAACGGATAGATAAGGGAGTAAAGCTGTTTTAAACATAGAAGGAAGAGAAATAATTTTTTACGCACACAAAATCAGCTTGTGGTCTTCCTCCACCAAAGAAACACTGAAGAAATACTTCAAGACTTTCCATTTGGAAGGACATTTCGGCCTGTTCAGAGGTCACGTGGGGGGCGGGGGTCGAGCCCCTTTCAAGCTGTGTGTGTGTGTGTGTGTGTGTGTGTGTGTGTTTGAGAGGTTAAGAGCGTATTCCGTGGAGAGGATGCACAGGGGAAGAGTCTATCTGATTATCTGTTGAGATACAAGCACGTCCAGTTGGGGGCTCTGGGGACTGCTATGAAGTAGAAACCCGCCAAATATTTGCACAGTGAATGCAAACAGGAGGGAGTCATGACCCTGGTGCCGATGCTATGAAAGGAAGGAATGTAGGAGCAAATTTAAGAGTCTTCTTCAAGGTCTTGTTCTCTCCGTCTGGCCAAATCTCCTCCTGGACACTGCCTCGGGCCCCTGGGAGGAGGTGAGAGCCCGGGACGTGGTCTGCTGTGGTCAGCGGGGCTGCCGTGTGGCTCTGGACATAGTCCCCCCTGCCTTTCCACCTGCTGTGTACTCAGCCATCCAACAAGACCTGGCATGGGCTAGGTGTGGACAAACAGCCCTCCTCCCCCCAGTACTGTTTTGGGGAGTGGAAACTTGATCGACCTTTGTCTGAGCACTTCAGTGATCCCTATCAAAAATGTAAAGACGTATCTACCCTGATTGTGGCAAGTTCTCTTCTAGAACTATATTCCATAGATGTACTTGGACTTGTGTGCAGATGGGTGTATGAAGATGTCCAACGCAGTGTTATTTATGCCGGCAACAAAGGAAAAAAGTCGGAGCGATTTAATATCTACCCTAGGAAATGGCCTGCTACATTGTGCCTGTCCTTTACGTGGGCCTGTAAAGCTGCAGGATGGTTTTCCCCACATCCCTCTTGAATGCTTCCTGACTCTAGAGTGTTCCTTCTCAGTGCCCTCTTTGGAGTTCGCCTTTCTCAACAACAAAGAATTGTCTGGCTCCAAGTGTCAGTAGTGCTAAGAATGAGACACCCTGGGCTAGACCAGGGCCTGGGACACAGGAAACGCTCTTCAGTATGTGATGAATGAGCACAGTCTGACACATACTAGGGACTCAAGAAATAATCTCTCAATGATTGAGGGGAAGAGAATGAGGTAGATCCATATAGACCAACAAGGACAGAAGTCTAAGATACATTGTAAAAAAAAAAGCCAGGTGCAGAACGGCATGGTTATTATTATCACTTTTTGATGAAAAATGCCTGTGACTCTGCCTACCTATGGATAGGAAATGTGGGTAAAAGAACACAAGTAAGTCTTAATGGTCGTCTCTATGAGTGGGACAGAGTTCAGGGTAGGAGACAAGGGAAAACATTGGTTTGGCACTTCATAGGGTTTTTGAGCTGTTATAAATTTACGTCACGAGCATATCATGTTTCTAGGACACCCACCACCGCCACCACCAAACACAGCTTCATTAGAAAACCGAAACCACAACATGAGGACATCCTGGTCTACCTCAGTCGCCACAAGACTTGGATGTAGGAAGTGGGCTGGGGCCTGGTGGACTGAATTTCTGGGTCAGGGAAGCCGGATGTGGGTTTTTCCGGCCTGTAGCGGTGCTCCCCTTCCCTGTCAACCACTTCTGGCCCTGAGCTCGTCTCCACTGGCCTTCATATCAACCCTGAGAGGAAGGCTTGCCACCATTTTTACTGTTGAGGAAACTGAGACGGAAGAATTATAGACGCTCCCTGAAGGGCAGACAGCAGAAAAGTGCCCTTTCGGCTTTGCCCCCACAGTTAACTGGTGGGGAGGGTCGTGTATTAGGTTTCTACTGCTCTGAAACAAAATATCCCAAACAGCAGCTCCAGACAACAAACATTTATTACCTCCCAGCTGCTGTCGGGCAGTGGGCCAGGCCTGCTGTCCCCCGAAGGGGGAGGATCCGCTTCCCCTCACCCTGCGGGCATTGGCAGCCCTCAGTCCCTCCCTGGCTCTTAGTCGGAGAGAGAACCCAAGACAGAAGCACAGTGTTTTATGACCTCATCTCACGAGTGACATGCTGTCACTTCCGGTCACACAGGACAGCGTGGGAGGAGGCTACACAAGAGCGTGATTTCCAGCTAGTGGGATGATTGGGGGGCATCTCGGAGGCTGGTGACCTCAGGGGCAGGAGTGGTAGGAGGACCCACCCAAGGGCCTCCAGAGCAACACCCCCCCCTCCCCGCCCTGGGCAGGCTTCTGCTCCAACCCTGAGATATCACAAGCAAGTCATTGCATCCTCTGGGTCTCAGCGCCCCCCATCCAGGGCCAGTGGGGACTCGACCATTTTAGCCTTCCCTCCTCGCAGGGGGGTGGTGATACAAACGTGGGGAGTGCCCGGGAGCCCGTGGGCACCATCAGTGCCGTAATGACAGGCATGAGTGAGCTGCTCAGGAAAAATGAGCTCACCGAGCTGGCCATGTGATACGTGCTCGATAAACACCTGGTGGCAGGCTAATGACCCCTTTTCTAAACACATGTATTGAATGTTTATTGCTGCCGGGTCCTTTGCTAGGCCTACAACTCATGCATGACATCCGTGTTTGCCCCCAGCACCCCCTGCAAGGCTGGTAATAACATTAGCCCTGTTTCATAGGTGGGAAACCAAGGCAGAGAAGGGTCAGAACTTTGCCAAAGCCACACGGGACTTCCGTCCAGACTGGGACGGTTCCAAGGCCTCTGTTCTTGCCTCTGCCTCTCACCCCCTCTCCTCAGTGGGAATCAGGGCCCCTTAACGGGGAGGGCATGAGTCTGGGAGAGCTGGAGAAGGTGCGGCCCCAAGACAAGAAGCAACTTCTTCCCTCCTTGAGTAAGAGGCAGAGCCCAAACCAAAAGCTTCCTAAGAGCTCCTAAGACTGGTGGTCTTTTACTTCTTTCTGGAAGCCCAGTCCTCATACCAGCCCCTCCACGGTACTTCTGTAACAAGCATGCGATTGGCCCATTTTCAGGGGTGGAGGTAATTCCCTAGAGGTAACATGCTAGAAAGAGCCCGAGCCATGGCAAGATGGCAAGACAGAGATCTGTGTTAAGTCCTTGGGCAAATATTTAACTTTTCTGAGCCTCAGCTTCCATATCTGCTCAATGGGGACAATCACACTAATTCCTTAGTTGTTAGGATTAAATGAAATATGAGCAGTGAAAATACCTGGTATGTGGTAAGTACCCAAAGCATATTTGTTTCTTTGTTGCCTTTCATCCTTTTAGATCATTAATGCAGAAGCTCCAACTCTCCCTCCAATATTTTCTTATTTTTTTATTTTCATTAAAAAAAGGGGCCCTCAGTCTAGCTTGCTAGGTTTTTTTCCCCCTGTGTGACCCTAACATTCCTAAACACTTTTTTCAACCAGGGAAAACTTCCATAACACTGATGGGGGCTTTCTTTTCTGTGCCTTGTTTAAACCAGACTTGAAGCCCCCAAGAAAAGGGAGCCTTGATATAGCTGGCTAATTTCAAACAAGTGCCTCTCTAATGGGCCAGGTTGGGGGAAGTTCCTGCCATTTTTCTGGAGTGGAAAAACCCCAGGTGATTGGGTGGTGGCTGTCACAGTATTGCTGGCCAGCTTAGTCACCGGGGGCAGGCCTAGGAGGTAGTTGGATTCCAGCAACTGAGGTCCCTTGGGGAGCAGCTGCTTCTGTCCTGGCTGAGTGGGGGGAGGGGGCACGGGAGGGAGAGCAGACATTCTAGAGACACTCATCTAGTCTGCAATGGGACTGGAAAGGATCCCAAATTCTCTCCTAGCTACTCTGGTTTGAAGTTTTGGTCTGAAAACCAAGCCTCTGTAGTTGGCTCACTCTCAAATGGTTGACTTAATAGAACCAAAAAAGGATAGCATCCGCTCAGGTGGGGAGGTTGGGCTCTCGGGAACTGAAAGGTGGTCAGACCAGGCCTCGAAGGTCATTTCTGGTCCCCAAAGGACAGAGCTCCATGATTTGGGACTTTCCTCTGGATCAAGTAGGTAAGAATGGGGACTCGTAGACAAACCTGCTGCAGCACTGTGAGGGGAGAAGCAGGGCCAAGAGCCAAGACCCAGGGTGGTTAGTGGAAAGGGCACCAGATAGCAAATCTGAGCTCTGAATAACCCTGTGACCACAGGCAAACCACTTCCCTCCCTGAGCCTCAGTTTAGGGAGAATGTGCTCCTTCCCAGACCCTTCTAGCTCTGAAAATCTCTGGTTCATTTCTGGGGCTTTTGCCTCATCCCTCCTCATCTGGAGATCTGCCAGTACACAAGTATTTATGGAACATTTGGCACCTTGTCAGGTGAGGTGGGAGAAATAGGTCATTTCAGAGCCAGCCTCTGCCCTCCTGGAGCTCATCAAGGACACTCAGATTACATATGGGCACACACACACACAGAGTGGATACCCTATACCCAGTGGTTGGTGCCTATTACAGGGGACCAGAGGAAAGGAGAGCAAGGTGGCAGAGGCTGGTCTACAAAGACTTTCTGGAGGAGGTGGCATTTGAGGCAGGCTTTGGAGGATGGGGAGAATTCACGAGTTTAGGAGAAGGGAGCAGGGTGTCTGTGCAAGTCCTTGTGAGAAGTCAGGACTCACACATACAGTTGTGTGGGATGTGCACTGCACAACTCCCTTTTCATTGCAGTCCATGGGACTAGCTCTCCTTGAGTATAACCTCCCTGGCTTTATGTGACAGCCCTGGAAAAAATGCTGGATAGGTGCCTCCCAGGGCCGCTGGAAGAGGGAAGCATAATCCCTGGACTGCCCATTTCCCCCCGACCCCCCGTGGTACAATTCTCTTGACCTTGGGGGCATAAGCTCTGTTCCTTCCTGAACAAAGCTCCAAATGTTCATGGAAAAAGTTCAAAGCGATCAGATTCAGATGCTTCTTCCATTGCTTTGTGGGATTCTCAACAAGTGGCATAACCTCTCCAGGCCTCAGTTTCCTCCTGAAAGTGGGCATCATAAGTGTTCCTCTCTACCGGCTGTGGAGGACATGAAAGCAGATCATGTATGTAAAGTGCTAGTCCTGGGCTTCAGAAATGATGCATGTTATGACGACTAACTTGCGGACACAGAGAGAGGACGGGTGGTTGGTTCCTGGAAGCTCCTGGGTGCTGGGGAGGGCTGGGAGTGGAGGGAGGGGCAAGGAGCTGGTGACTAGGCTGGGCAAAAGCCATTGCCAAATAGCAATGATTTTACCATAATCTTTAAATGCTCGCAGGGCACTCGCAGGGTCTTGTGGGAGAACTGTTTCAGGAAAAAGCCAGCGCCCCAGGAGATTGGAGTTTTTTTCCATGCCCAGCAGGGATGCTAGGTCGCTCCCTCGGTCTGTGCCTCTGTGTGTCCATCACCCCACTCAGGGAAGATGGGGAAGGACTTCGTAGTTGCTAGACTCCTTGGTCACACTGGGCGCTGCCCACCCCATGTATAACTGGGAGAAGCTGAGCTTTCCAGGGAATAGCATGACTCCGGACAGACTGCTCAGCCAGTCTACTGGAAACTCCCAGCCTTGGGGTCTATAATGGTCAGTCTCAGCTTCATTCTACTTACACCAGCTCTGCAGACACAGGCCTGAGCAGCAGGAGGACCAGACTGACTCCAGTTCCTCCCAGGTTTGCCTTCTGGACCCAGACCCTTCCAGGTTCTGGACCCAGGAATCTGCGGACAGTCAGGACAAAGCTTCTCCCAAGGGCTTGATCTCTGCTCAAGCTCAGTTGCCTCTTCCAATGGCACACAAAGACAGAAGGTGAACGGCCTGCACCTGGTGGGGGCACCAGCCCATCCATCCTTCAGGACCCATTCTAGAAGGGTTTCCGGGCTTAGGGCCAGCATAAGAATCATTTTAAAAAACAATAACTGCTTGTTCTTTTAATAAAACAGCTTTCTTGAGATATAACTCATAGATCTTAAAATTTACCCTTTAAGGGTATCCCATTCAGTGATCTTAAGCATATTCACAAAGTTGTGTGACCATCAATCCCCATTATCTAATTCTAGAACATTTTCATCAAAGAAACCCACACCCAATTAACAGTCACTTTCCATTCTCACTTCCTCCCAGCCCCTGGCAACCACTAATCTCCTTTTTGGTCTATGATTATTTCGGGCGTTTCACGTAAATGAAATCATATAAACTGTCTTTTATGACCAGTGTCTTTCACTTAGCATAATATTGTCAGTGTTCGTGCATATTGTAGCATATGCCAGTACTTTAATTCCTTTTTATGGTTGAATAATATTCCATTGCATGGATCTACCACATTCTGTTTATTCATTCATCAGTTGGTGAACTGGATTGTTTCCAGCTTTTGGCTGTTACCAATAATACCATTATGAACATTTTTGTATAACTTTTTGTCCTCACCTGTGTTTCAGATTCTCTTGGGTATGTACCTGGTAGTGGAATTGTTGGGTCATACGGTAATGCTCAGTGTAACTTTTTGAGCAACGGCCAAACAGTCTTCCAAAGTGGCTGCATCACTTTATAGTCCAATCATCAGTGTACGAGACTTGTAGATTTCTCTACAACCTTGCCAACACTAGTTATTGGGTTTTTTTTTTTTTTTTTAGTCTGTCCATCCTCATGAGTGTGCATCGTATTTATTGTGATTTTGATTTGCATTTCCCTCATAACTAATGACATTGAACTTTGCTCTGAGGGTTTACTGGCTATTTTTACGATTTCTTTGGAGAAATATCTCTTCAAATCAATTGCCCATATAACAAATTGTGTTATTTTTCTTGCTATTATTGAGTTGTAAGCATTCTCTATATATTCTAAATAATAGGTTTTTATCAGAGAGATGATTTGCAAACATTTTCTTGCACTCTGAAGATGGTTCTTGATAAGGTCTCAATTCTATTCCACCAATCAAATGTCTGCCTTTTTCCCCAGTACCACACTGTCTTGATTACTGCAACTTTGTAGTAAATTTTGAGATTGGGAAATATGAGTTCTCCAGCTTTGTTTTCTTTTTCAAGAAATTTTCTTTTCGTAAATTGTTTTGCCTATGTAAGTCCCAAATGAATTTTCATATCAGCTTGTCAATGTCTGTCTGCAAAGACAGCTGGGATTTTAATAAGGATTTTTATTGAATCTGTAGGTCAATTTGGGGATTATTACCATCTTAACAATTTGTCTTCATCCATAAACATGAGATGTCTTTCCATTTATTTAGATCTTCTTTAGTTTCTTTCAGTGATGTTTTATAACTTTAAATGTATAAATTTTAGCACTTCTTTTGTGAAATTTATCCCAAAGAACTTGTTTCCTCAATTTCATTTTTTAATTGTCCATTGCTAGAGGGTTGAAATACAAACTGATTTTTAGATTTTGATCTTGTATCGTGCAACCTTGTTGAACTCATTTATTAACTGTGTGTATGTGTGTGTGTGTGTTCACACATACTTTTTTTTTAATATAATTTTTTATTTTTTATAAACATGTATTTTTATCCCCAGTGGTACAGGTCTGTGAATCACCAGGTTTACACACTTCACAGCACTCCCCAAAGCACATACCCTCCCCAATGTCCATAATACCACCCCCTTCTCCCAAACCCCCTCCCCCCAGCAACCCTCAGTTTGTTTTGTGAGATTAAGAGTTCACACATACTTTTGAATGTGTGTTTCCTTGAGATTTTCTATATATAAGATCATGTCATTTGCAAATAGTTTCCTCCTCCTCCTCCTCCTTTTTTGCAATCTGGATGCCTTCTATTTTATTTTATTTTAATTTTATTTTTCTTGCTTAATTATCCTGGTTAGAACCTCCGGTACAATACAGAATAGGAATAGTGAAAGCAGACATTCTTTTCTTGTTCCTGATCTTAGGGGAAACGCTTTCAGGCTGTCACCATTAAGAATGATGGTAAGTGCTGGGGCGTCTGGCTGGCTCAGTCGGAAGAGCATGTGACTCTTGATTTTAGGGCTGTGAGTTTAAGCCCCACATTGCGTGTAGAGATTACTAAAAAAAAGAGAGAGAGAGAGAGAGAGGAGAGAGAGACAGAGAGTGAGAGATGTTAACTGTATACTTTTTCATAGATATCTTTATCAGGTTAAAGAAGGTCTCTTCTATTCCCACTGAGTACTTTTATCATGAAAGGGTGTTGGATTCTGTCAAATGCTTTTTCTGATGCTATTAAGATGATCATATGGTTTTTAATCCTAATTCTATTAATATGGCATGTTACATTGATTGATTTTTGGATGTTAATGCAACCTTGCATTTTGGGGATAAGTCTCACCTGGCCATGGTGTATAATCCATTTTATGTGCTGCTGGATTCAGTTTGCTAGTATTTTGTTTTAAGTTTTTATATCTATATTTATAAGGGATATCCTTATGGTTTTTTTTTTTTCTTGTGCTAATTTTTTTGGTTTTGATATCAGGGCAATACTGGCCTCACAAAATCAATTAGGAAGTACTCCCTCCTTTCCTATTTCTTGGAAGAGTTTCAACTGATTCTTCCTTAAGTGTTTAATATAATTCACCAGTGAAGCCATCTGGGTCTGGACTTTTCTCTTTAGGAAGATTTTGACTACTAATTCTTTCTCTTTACTTATCATAAGTCTATTCAGATTTTCTATTTCTTCTTGAGTAAATTTTAATAGTTTGTCCATTTCTAGGAATTTGTCCATTTAATTTAAATTTCTAGGAGCTTGTCTATTTAATTTAAATTACATAATTTGTTGGCATACAGTGTTTGGTAGTAGTCCCTTATAATCCTTTTATTTCTGTAAGGTTAGTATTCTTGGTCCTATGTCCTCTCTTTCATTTTTTATTTTAGTAATTTTAATATATTTTTTTCTTGGTCAGTCTAATTAAAGCTTGGTCAATTTTTTTTTTTAATTCAGCAAATAGTTTTTGAGAACTACACTGTGCCAGACATTTTTCTTTTTCTTTCTTTATTTTTTTTAAACATTTCTTTCCTTTCTAAGAAAAATATAATTCCAGTGCATTTAACATACAGTGTTACATTAAGAGGTTTGTGAGCAGTTAGTTGTGTTAACTTTTCAAAAAATCAACTTTTGGTTTTGTTGATTTTCCATTTCTATTTTTCCATTCTCTATTTCATTTATTTTGCTATGGTCATTATTATTTTTTCCCTCCTGCTTGCTTTGGGTTTAGTTTGTTCTTCTCTTTATTATTTCTTTATTTTTAATCAAGATATAATTGACATGTGTAACATTGTATCAGTTTCAGGTGCATACCATAATGATTTGACATATGTATATATTGTGAAATGATCACCACAATAAATCTAGTTAACATCCATCATGTAACTATGTATATAGTGATGGGAACTTTTAAGATCTGGCCTCCCAGCAGCTTTCAAATATATAATACACTATCAGTAACTCTAGTCACTAGGTTGTACATTACTTCCTATGACTTATTTATTTTATAGCTAGAACTTTTTACCTTTTGACCCTTCAGCCCCACTTCACACATTTCTGAAGTTCTTAAGGTGGAAAAGTAGGTTATTTATCAGAGATCTTAATTCTTTTTAAATATCGATGTTTACAGCTATAAATTTCCCTCTAAGCACTGCTTTAAATGCATCTCCTAAGTTTGGTACATTGTGTTTCATTTTTACTCAAAAAGCATTTCTAATTTTACTGTGTTTTCTTCTGTACTCCAAGGGGTATTTAAGAGTGTGTTGTTTAATTTTCATGTATTTTCTTCTGTTAATTGATTTCTAATTTTATTGTGTTTGGAGAACAGACTTGGTATTACTTCAATCCTTTTAAATTTATTGCGACCTGTCTTATGACCTAAAGTATGGTCTGTTCTGGAGAATGTTCCTTGTGGACGTGGGAGGAATGTGTTTTCTAATTTTTTGGGTGGAGAGTTCCTTAAATATGTTAGATCTAGGTGGTTTATAGTGTTCAAATTTTCTATTTCATTGCTGATCACCTGTCCAGTTATTATGTGTCCTTATTGAAAGTGGGGTAAATTCAATATCTGGGCTTCCTTGGGGATACTTCTGATTGACTAATTCCCCACCCCCCTCCCCGGGTATGGGCCAGACTTTCCGTTTCTTTATGTGTCTTGTAGTTTTGTTGTTGTTGCTGAAATGTAGATATTTTCAATAATACAATGTAGCAGCTCTGAAAATGAGAGTCTGTCCCATCACTAGGGTTTGTTATTTTTGCTGTTTACTGGACCAATTCTGTGAAGTCTGCAATCTTTATCATGTATGGCCCCTGAAGTCTCCGCTTGTTAGCCTACTGCTCAGCTAATGATTAAACAGAGATTTCCTTAAATGCCAGATCCAGTAAGTCTCTCTGAATTTGCCAAAGGCTCTGCATGTGTTGGGGCATATGCTCAGTGTGTTGGTGGACAATTTACAACTAGGCCTTTAGCCTTCCTCTCTTTATGAGGAGGCTCAATGTCAAGAGGTTAAGGCCTCCTTAGATCTTTCCTGGGTGTGCTCCAAGCCCCCTGCATGTATGTGGAATCCTAGATTCCCAGGAATATATTAGCACTTTTCACAACCCTCTATGGACATTCCATTCTGGTGTCTGCTTTTAAGTCTTTAACCTTGAGTGGGCCTGGGAGATCAAAAAAAGAGGAGGGAGCAAAAAAAAAAAAAAGGAGCTAACATTTGAAGAGCACTTACTATGTGCCAGGTCCAGTGTTAGCACTCTCACCATGAACCTTTTTTTTTTTTAAGGATTTTATTTATTTATTTGACAGATAGAGATCACAAGTAGGCAGAGAGGCAGGCAGAGAGAGAGAGAGGAGAAAGCAGGCTCCCCGCTGAGCAGAAAGCCCGACTCGATCACCCTGAGATCATGACTTGAGCCGAAGGCAGAGGTTTTAACCCACTGAGCCACCCAGGTGTCCCTCACCATGAACCTTTTTAACCCCATTCTTATAAGAACTCAGTTGATTTTTTTTTAAAAAATCACCTCCATCTTGTGATGAAGAAGCACTGCTATGGTTGAAGCACAAAAAACAGAAAAGAATTCGCCATTTGACCAGCTATGTGCCCTTGGGCACATTTCTTCATCTTTCTGAGCCCTGGCCTTTTTACCCATTAAGTAAATGTTCCAGTAGAAAATCAGCTGAGTTTGGGGGCACCTGGGTGGCTTAGTCAGTTGAACGACTGACTCTTGGTTTCAGCTTAGGTCATGATCTCAGCACGGTGAGTTCAAGCCCTGCATCAGGCTCTGCACTCAGCTCAGAGTCGGCTTGGGAGTCTCTCTCTCCCTCTCCTTCCACCCCTTCCCCCTATTTGCATGTGCACATACTGTCTCTCTCTCTCTTGTTCTCTCTCCAAATAAATAAAATAAAATCTTTAAAAAAACCCAGTTATTAAGTAAGATATGGTATAGGTTGTATGCTGTCGGGGTGAAAGTTGAGCATGATGGAAGTTGGTCTGATACTACATTCTACCCAGAACCCTCCACTCTGACATTGGGAGTTAGGGTCATAGAGGGCAGGATGGGGGTGTCCAAATGACTGTGTTCAGTAGGAATTTCTGCAATAATGGAAACTTTCCTCTATCTGGGCTGTCCAATATGATAGCCACTGACCACATCAAATATTTGAAATGTGGCTGGGATGCCTGAAGGATTTCATTTTTACATTGTATTTATTTTTAATTCTTTTTAAATTTGAATTCAGACGGCCACGTGTGACTAGTGACTGCTGTGTTGGAGAGATTGGCTGTGGCCAAGTTCAGCTCAGCTGCTCCACAGCTCTGCCAGCTTCACTGAGCCTGGAGCTGTGGTATGTGGAGGCAGAGAAGGGTTCTGCCCCTAACCCTGGACAGTGTGGTTACGCAGTCTTGTCCAAGGGACTTAGCCTTTCCATGCCTCAGTTTCCTCATGTGTAAAATAGGACTAATAATTGCTGTCCCGTATATCATGTTGGCTTGTGATGAGGGTCATGTGACTAACACAGGAAAGAATGTTTTATAAATCATTAAATAGTAGAGAAATGGAAAAAATGGTCTAAAACTATCTTCGGAGTAGATGAGTTTCTTGGAACCAGTGCAGTCGGGCTGGGCTGGATGGGGGAGGCAGCGTGAGTGAACTGGGGCTCAGGGAATCTGACCTGTCACACAGCCTGGACCCAGGCTTGTGTTCTCGGCCACACAGCTTGGGGCTGACCTCGCACTCGGGCCGCAGGCCGTTCTGGGCTAAAGTGACCCGGTGATCGGATGAGAGCCCCTCGGGGAATAGATTCTGACCCCAGGCTGGATCCACACCCTTGTCCCAGGTTTCCACACCGAAGTAAAAGGCAACTTGATCTTTCCACTGGTCCTCCTCGAGGCCTTCTTCCTCTCCCACCACACCCCTGTAGGCTTGACCTCTACCCAGAATCAGCTACTTCTTATCATCCTCCCAGGACCACCCAGAGCCACGTTATCTCCCCCTCACCCTGGGGATATAGCAGTATCTCCTCTCTGGTCCCACCCTTGACCTTCTACAACAGCACCCTTTCCACTCGAATCAGAGAGCCTTTCCAGTGCTACAACAGATCAGGTCTTGCTCAGAACCCTGCAAAGGCTTCCTGCCCCACGGGGGAAGGCTGTGTCCTCCCAGTGGCCTACAGAACCCTCCTGTTCCCTCTGACCTCGTCTCCAAATCCTCTGCTCCAGCCACACAGCCTCTTGCCGGGCCTGGAGGACATTAAGCTTCTGGGCCTTTTCACTTATGATTCCCCTGCCAGGCGGCCTCCTGGCTCATCCTTCCTGCCTGCAGGTCTCAAATGTCACCTTAACAGAGAGGCTTTCTGTGTACACCTGACAAGAGGGTCAGCCCCTGCCCTTGTACACCGACTGCCCAAGGACAGTGCCTGGGGCGTCACTGGTGCTCAGTCATTCTTGCTGGATGAATGACATTCTGGGCAGATGGGCTCACCGGCAGCTCAGGAGACGTGCTCTGTGGTTTGGACACACCGACTGCCCTCCTCGGACTGCAGAGGCCCCATCTGCACTATGAAGCCCAAATAAAGAACTGCCCAGTTTTGAAGATTCCTCATAGTTGGGAAGAGTCCGAGGGCCGCAGCACTGTAGGGGGTCCCTGTTCTGCTTGCATGCTGACTTGATGGCTCAAGGATGTGGCCCTCCGGAGGAGTGTTGGACCTTGCGCTGGCCAAGGTGTCGCTTAGGAAGAAGAAGGCTAGAGGACAACTTGCACAGAACATGGGTCTCTTGGAAGCAGCTCCAGGGGCCTGGGTTCCTTTCAGACACTTAAGTCAGGGTCACCTGGGCCTTGGTGTGCTTTGGTTTTGTCTTTAATGTACTCAGGGGCCCCTCCTGTCTTTCTCGCGAGGAGGCCCTGCGGCCTGCCTCTCCCCTTCCGGGCTGTCAGAGTCTAGCCCCCCGACATTCCTCTTCTCACTTCCTGAGCAGTATTTCCATAGAATGCTCTGGCTTGAGAAATTTGCCGAGTCCTGATCTGATAGTTCTCCCTCCTCTCCCTACCTCAGACCCCACATTGCAGAGCTCTGCCCCCCTGTTTCTCAAGAACGTGGGCAGGTGTCCAGGAGCCAGCCCCCCCCCCACCTTGCCCCATCCCTCCCTTTTCTTCTCCAAGCCCCAGAAGTCAGCCGGCTGCTGCTTGGTTATTTTTATCCCAGGAGCTTTCTCAAGGAGAGAGCAGCGTGGTCCCTGAGCCAAAGCACGGGGCTGGGTCCCTGTGGAAAACCTCCCCTCATGGGGAAAGAATCTGTCTTTTTTTTTTTTTTTTTTTCAGGAAGGGGCCCTGGCTGGAAGCCTTCAGTTTTTGTGCATTCTCTGCTAATTTATCAGGGTTTCAGTTGTTGATCTGGTGTGTTTTTATAGGAATGAAAGCAGCACCAGATTATGAATCAGGCCGGGATGTTGTCTCTGGTATAATTGGGATCAGCCTGGGTTTGGATTTCTTTCTTTCTTTCTTTTTTTTAAAGCTTCTTATTTGTGTCAACAGCGGAATGGTGCGAAGAAGTATAACAAGGCGAGGTGACCGTGCAGAGCACAGCTAGTGTGTCCTGACCCGCCACTAGCCCCCGATTCTAGCTTCTGTGCTTACAAGCTCCCTAGGAAGAAGGGACAGCTAGTGTCCAGGTTTTATATGTGGGGCAACAGAGACGCAGGGAGATCAAGGAATATGCCCCAGGTCTTCCAGGAACATGTAAAAGCACAAGAGATTTACCCCCAGGATCTGGAAAGCGCCTGGTGGCTCAGCTTCCCGGGTTTAAATCTCAGCCCTCCCTCATGGTCGCTGTGTGACTTGAGGCCTCCCCTCTCTGAGCGTTGTGTCCTCGCCTGTACAGTAGGGGTCATAACGCTGGCCTCACCGTTCGGGAGGACTCAGCAAGAGGCTGTGTAAAGAGCCAGGGGCAGAGAAGAAAATGAATTTTAGCGTCTTTCCTTCTGGGGACGCTCCCAGGTCGCGTCAGTTCCTGAAGAGGTGGGTGTCTGTCTGGCGCCCCAGGCATGTCTGAGGAGGTTCTGCCCCCTTGTTTATCTTGTCCTGGGAGTTGTCCTTTTTCCGTGGCCTTCGAAAATCTGAGGCCTGGATGGTCATGCCCTTTGAAGATGCCTCTTTTTTTTGAAGAGAGGAAAAGAGTAGGGAGGGAAAGAAGGGGAAATGTCGGGAGAGGTTCCACGGCTTGAGTCCCCGTGTCGTCCCTGTGTGAGTCCACATCCTCTGAGAAGCAGACGCCACAGCGGGAGTCAAGACATATGTATTTGTTGGAGGAAACACCTGTGAGGCATAAGGAGGGGGGAGGGGAAGGAGACCGAAGAAACTTCCGACGGGGCCATCCTGGTGAAGAAGAGAGAACGAAGGGGACTTGAGGCAAGAAGAGTCTTGCATTGCCGCACAGTTCTAGAAAAAGCTCAGCTAGGCCAATGGGGCATCCTTGAGGCAAACTAGGCTGCTGGAGGCACCTCCATGTCTCCTGCTAATAGGCTGGGCCGGTCCCCGTCCTCCACGGGCTGGCGGCAGCCTCGAGGGAGCAGACGTGGGCCGCAGGGAGAATGTGCTGGTGGATCCAGGCGGACAGGAGCTGGGGTGTCTGACCAGCGAGCCCCCCAGCAGGAGATAAATGCTCCTCCTCTCGGCCGGCACGCGCGCTGACTCGCCGCGCAACCCTGCGACACGCACTCGGGCTCCCCGAAGCTCAGACTCAGCATCTGGGAAATAGGGGTGACCATCATCGGATCCAGGGCTTTGGGTTCGTTTCAATTTTCTATCGCTGTGTGACAAATCATCCCTGGCATTTTTGGCTTAAAACAATGATTCCTTATTTCTCATGATTCTGTGGGTTAATGGGCCTCAAGTTGGGTCATTTCTTCAGCTTTAGCTTTTATTGCCAAGAGTACTCATGGGGCTGAAATCGGAGAGGCCCTCCTGGCTGGGGCTAGAAGGAGCAAGGTGCCTCTCACCACCCCCCAGGCTGTCTCTCCTCATGGCCTAGCCTGAGATTCCTTACAGCACAGCCGCTGGCTTCTAAGGCAAGCCTTCCAAGAGGAAGAGCCTCATGGCCTGGGCACTTGTCACACTCCTGTTTGTGCCATGCTGGCTAATGTTCCAAGAGTTGGAGAACATGGCGTGGCCAAGCCCAGAGCTGACACAGGAGGGGATGACATGGGGGCATTCGTCGTGGCTACCAGTGTTACTGGGTGCCCAGGGCTGTGGAGGAGGGGGCGTGATAACCTCGCTAAGTGCCTCAAACATGTGCCCAATAAACAGTGACTGGAACAGGATGAAACTATTTTCTGAAGGGCTGGCGGGGGGTGGGGGTAGTTAGAAAGAGCCCTCTCTGGCCCTGAGGGGAACTTAGAAGACAAAGGATTTCAGAGACTTAGATCTGTCCAAGAATTCCCAGGAAGAAGGGAGGTGGTAGGGACCAGCTTCAGGGAATCTGGGTATGGGGGGAGACCCAGCTCCACAAGCCAGGGCAGGCCACTCAGGGGACAAGAGGACTTCCTGCCAAGAAGTTTCCCGGTGGGAAGGATATCACACACGTGTTCTAACTGGAAGGAAAAGTCCTGTGGAAGCTCAGCTGGCCGACTCCTGGGTCTGCCGGGAGGAATTGGCTCCCTCTGGAATATTCCTTGTAATAGCTTTTGTTTCGGGATAGTGGCAAGTGTGCAGTAGGTCTCAGTAGCCATGGATTGAAAGAATGAAAGTTTAAATAATCAGGCGGGGGGCACCTGGGTGGCTCAGTGGGTTAAAGCCTCTGCCTTCGGCTCGGGTCATGATCCCAGGGTCCTGGGATTGAGCCCCACATCGGGCTCTCTGCTCAGCCAGGAGCCTGCTTCCCTCTCTCTCTCTGCCTGCCTCTCTGTCTGCTTGTGATCTCTGTCTGTCAAAAATAATAATAATAATAATAATAATAATAATAATTAAAAAAAATAATCAGGCGGAAGAACGGTCTGGTGGATAGCTGAACAGAATTTGGAAGGGGGGAGGCTCAAACTTATAGGCATTCCTCTCAACCCCCTTCCCTTCTGTCTTCACAGATGAGCAACTGATGCCCAGAGATGCTTATTAACAACTTGCAGCCACACAGTGTGGAGGTGGCTGAGCTGGGTCTTGAACCCTGGTCCCCTGACAATAGCTCTGTGTAGCTCATACCCCACCATACCCCTTCTAGAGAAAGGGACATCTCAGGGGATCACTGCAAATGGGGCCAGAGCACAAGCCGATGAGCTCAGTGTCTGCCAAGCTGAGACTGCCCCTCCCCGCCCCTGCAGGGAGCCAAGCCACCCGGTCACCCCACTGCTGTCCCTCAGCACACCTGGGGCCAAGGTCACTCGGTCTCCCTCCCAGGACCTGGAATCTCGAAGGAGACCCCTTCCACTTTGAAGTGTGGGTGACTTGAGTAGATAGTGTCACTGGAACATGAAACAAAACGCTTTTCTTTGTGCCCGAAGTGGGAAACTGAACCCCAGGCAGGGGGGGAGGAAAGGGCGGCCAGAACAAACTCCTCTTTGCCGGCCAGAGCGGGGAGACCTTGCGGAAAAGCAAACAGAAAGGGCCCAGAAGAGGCTGACTTCACTGAGCCACAGCTCTGGCAGGGAGAACAGCGTATTCATGTTGGAAGAGGTACTAAGTGCTGGCAGCATAGTAAGTGCTGGGAGGAAGGGGGACGCTGCCATCCAAAGAAATCTAGGCAAAGCCAGGAGCCGGAGGAGGAGAAGCTGGAGGGGGCGGCATTGGCAGGAGACGGGGGCGGCGGGAGGAAAAGAGCAGGGAGGCCAAGGGGGCAGGCGGCACACCGGCCTGTGGGCTCTCATTGTGTTTTCCCTGGCACGCCTGCTTTGTTTGCCCTGGCGTGCGAATCTCAGTCTTTGGGGGTTCTGATGAAAGCTGTGGTCTTGAGCATCCTTTTACCACCGAAGGTGTAGGGAGGTAAAGTGTGGGGTGGAAGGAGAGGCCCCCAGAGGCCATCCACAGCCCCTCTTAGACAGTGGTTCCTAATGAGTGACATTCATCCCCAGGCCCAACCTAGAGACTCAGGGTCAGCAAGGCTCAGGTGGAACTCGGCACTGGTTTTGGGGAAAAGCTTCCTGGGTGATTCTGATCTAGCCTCTGGTTGAGAATGTTGTCTGGGGGCTTTAGGTGAAGACGTTGGGCTTTCAAGGAGCAAATGTATTCCAAGCTAGCAATAAGAGCAAGTGAATCCAAGCCAGGAACGTACCTCAGGCAGCTGGAGTTATCTCACTGGTTTGGGATCCCCCAGCCAGCTCCATAAGGCAGTTAGTGACTCACATACCAGCTCTGGAAGATCTCTACTGTCTTCCCATCATGCTCAGATTAAAACCCGAGGTCCTTATTATCAAGGTCCACAAAACCTTTCGAGGTCCTTCCCTTAAATATAGCCTCAGGGCCTTTGCACTCACCATACCCTCTGCCTGGAACACTGTTCTCCAGAGATCCACATGGATTGATCCCTCACTCCCTGGGGGTCTTTGCTTAATTACCCTCTCTAAATAGCATTCCCTTTCACTCCGGATCCCCTCCCCAACTTGGATCTTTGTAGCACTTAGAGTCAGCAACTAGATTTATTGATCTATGTTGTTCATTTTCTGTCACCTGCTGTAGACGGTAAACACGGCGGGTCGTATCTGTTCTGTTGCCTTCTGTGTCACTAGCATCGAGAAGCATGTCTAGCACCTGGCAGTTGCTCAATAAATGTTTGTGAATGAATGAATAATGTGAATTTGCTCCTTCCTGTTGTCCAACAAGACACAAATGTCATTTTCCAGGTTTGTCTGTTTCTCAGAAACAGAGAGCTGATTTTTGGCTGTGTTTTTCCATGTAAATGATAAACAAGTAAACATGATGCAGTTACTTGCCACCTACTGTATACTCAGCCCCCATAGGCTAAAGAGAGGTATAAGCAAAGAGTTTCTCTCTTCGAGGTCTTCACAATGCAGTCAGGTGTGAGTGCTAAGGTCAGAACCCCTGGGTGGGCAGCTGCTCAGGACCTGGGACAGTCTTTGTTGTCTTGAGGAGCTGGAGACGTCAGAGGGGCTTTGTGGAGGTGTGCCCTTTGGGGAACAGGACCCAGGAGGCAACCATGTGGGAACTGGCCTCAGGTCCTGCCACAAGAAGAGGGGGTGGGTGGGCCAGACATCATGGCATTCCTCCTCCTCAGTTTCCCTAATCCAGGTGACCTCATACAACCTGGAGACCAGGCCAAACCTACCAGGACTGTTAGGGTACAGGTGCTGTGGCCCAGAAATCTGGGAAGAGAACACACTAGGCCTGGATTTAGACATGTCTGGAGTCAGGCCAATTCAAGAGGAGTCATCTTGGACAAAGTTGAGGAAAACTGGCTGGGCCTCAGTTTCCCCATTTATAAGGCAAGACCAAGGATACTTTCCTCACTGGGTTGCTGGGAAGCCCAGAATGTCAGCTCTGGACTCGTGTCAGCAAAGAGAGCCTCTCATTACAGACTCCTGGGTTCTGGCCACAAGGATGCACAGGCCAAAGTCTTCTCAAACTTTCTGAGACTGCGTTCCATGGCTGTCTTTCTCTCAGATGGGTCAGGGGACCATTTGCAGTCCCCTCCCTGTCCTGCCCTCATTTCTGTGGCTACCAGGCTCCTCTCTCTGAAGTGGATCTGTGTGTGGCCAAGTGGCTACTGCAGAACTCCGGGAGCTGAAATCAACAAGCGGGGAGGTGGTGGGACAGCGACGCCTGGTCCTTGAGGGAAGAGCTCTGCCTTCCCCCACCTCCCACTGTCTTCCCAACGTGGAAAGAGAACCCCAGGGCCCTCTAAGTTAGGCCAAGTCAGATGCTGGACTCAGACTCTTGCTTTTGCTTCTGGAACAGAGATGCCAAAAGGAGCTGGGGAGGAGGAGGAGGAGTGGAGAGAGGGAACAACAGTGCTCCCCCCATCTGGATTCTAACCCCACCACTGATGTTTTCTAGTCTTGTGCCATTGGCCAAGGCAACCCACCTCTCTGAGCCCAGGGTTCCTGTCTGCAAGCTGGAGACCCCAGGAGAGCCTCAGAGCCCAGGGCTGCAGGTGGGTAAGAAGGGGTCGTGTGGCCCACCCCAGCGCGGTGCCTGAGGTGCCCTTTGCCCAGGCTCCGCGGCGCACGCTACGTGCACGGCACCTGGCGGCTCTCGGAGGGCACGGCCCATCGCCCACCCTCCCTCCTCCTCTCACCCCAGCGTCACCGCAGCTGTGGAGGTGGCAGCCCTGTGTTCCGTGCCAGGAAGGAAAATAAGGGTTTAGCGCCCCCTCTTGGCGGGTCCTCGTTACAGCTGTTGTGGTCGAAGTGGGGGCCCCTGGAGAGGGGCCCATGCTGTGGCAAGTTGTGGGCGATGCCCCACAATGTCCATGTTGTTGGGAAATGAGAGTTTTCCTCTGGGAAAGGCTTCATTCCACTGTCAACATTCACCTGATGCCTACAGTTCATTGATTCCCTCAATCCCATCTCAATTACTGGTAAATTGTCAAGACTCTTGAACAAACACTAACCAAGAACCAGCTCCCCTGCCCCCGTGCCTTGGAACAATGGAAGAACCAGAGAAGCTAAGTGCAGAGGCAGACCCAGACCATAGACAATTGCATTAGGGTATTCAGTCTTCC
The DNA here is from genome assembly GCF_022355385.1 of Mustela nigripes. Lineage (NCBI taxonomy): Eukaryota > Metazoa > Chordata > Mammalia > Carnivora > Mustelidae > Mustela > Mustela nigripes. The sequence goes on from NW_026739491.1 coordinate 420,283, forward strand.
GTCCGTCCATCCATCCATCCATCCATCCACACATCCAACCATCTCTCCACTCATTCATCCACTAATGTTACTTCCCTAAGGAAGTAAGGGCCAAGCACAGTTCTTTGTATTTGGGAAACATCAGTAAACAAAATAATTGAAGACCTTTGCCTTCACGGAGTTTATGTTTTAGCGGGACTGAAAAGAAACAATGCATATAATGAGTAATAAAATGTGTGGTACGTTTGGAGGGGAAAATTGCTGTAAAAACATGGCAGGTAGAATGGAGCGAGGAGGCACCATGGTGTGGTAAGGGAGGCTGTGGGCTGTGGAACGAAGTTGGTGGTCATAGTAGGCCTCTGGGAGAAGGTGACGTTTGAGCAGGGACAAGGCAGTGAGAGAGTGAGCCCACTGGGCATTGGGGGCAGGGCCGTGCAGGCCCAGCTGGCGCAAAGGCCCAGAGGGACACTGCCTGGCTTGTGCAATTTCTACCCTCAGTTTGGGTAAAGTGCGTGGGATCTAGGGTGCCGGCCCTTCAACTTGTCTGGGGAGTCAGCGAGGAGCATTCCTTGGAGCAGGTGACGCACCCGTGTAGACTTGAAGGAGAAGCAGAGGTCTGCTGACCAGGTGAGTCTGTGAAAGGGCTCGTGGATGCAGGGAACAGTAGGTATGAAGGGGCAATGAGAAGTCATGGCATGCAGGTCAAGTTAAGGGGGGCCAGCATTTGGGCTCGTTGCAAGCAGGGGGCCTGGGAGGGGTGTGCAAAGAATGAGATTAGGGAGGTAGTCTGTGATTGATTATTCTAGAGTTTGATATGCTACATGAGGGAATTTGGATTCTGATGGTGCAGATTGATGGTTGGGTTGCTGACAGTGTCTGCTCAAAACATTTTGCTCACTTAAGTGCTTACTTAAAAAAAAAAAAAAAAGAATTTGAATGCACCGAGGGAGGTCATCCACGCTGCAGTTAGCCAATGTCCTCCCCCGCCTACCCTGTGCCTTAAGCCAGCTTTGCGCGTTTGTTACTGTTGTGTCCCCGAAGATATTTGACTTTATAATCCCTGTGGGGTGAAGGGGAGCCATGGGAGGATCTTGAGCCCAGGAAAGATGGGATCAGACTTTTCCACTGGGAGGTATTCTGGGGCTTCCGGGAACCAAGGACCTTTTCTTTCATTCCAAGAGTCTTAGGGTCTAGCACAGTCTAACATAGGGTGTAATACATGCAGTATGGGTACATAATAGGTACCTAGTGAATTGGTTTTAGTTTTGTGTGTGTGAGTTTTTTTTAAAGGTTTTATCTATGTATTTGACAGAGAGAGAGAGAGATCAAAAGTAGGCAGAGAGGCAGGCAGAGGGAGAGAGGAGGAAGCAGGCTCCCCGCTGAGCAGAGAGCCCGACGCGGGGCTCCATCCCAGGACCCCGAGATCATGACCTGAGCCGAAGGCAGAGGCTTCAATCCACTGAGCCACCCAGAAGGGATGGGCCATCAGCACAGGCCAGGTTGGGGGATAGGTGAGGTCCCAGTCCTCTGGGGTGAGGTGCCCACCCAGAGCCCATGCTTCCTCTCACCGTGGAGTTGGCTAGGGCAGCATCTCTCTAAGAGCTGTCCAACACGACCTGCCATGTTTGCTTTAGAAAGTAGACTATGGGGCCGAGTTACAGACCTACTGAGTTGACACCCTTAGTGGAACCCAGGCATTTGTGCATTAGACAAACACCCACTAACGTCGGAGAACAGTCACAAGGCAGGGTGTTTTCAGACCACAGGCTGCTTTTGGCCTTGTTTCTGTTTGTTGACCCTCAGGGGAAGCGGGACAGGAGCTGCCCGGAGTGAAAGCGATAAGCTCACTCGAAGAGTTATGTGGTGGTTCTTCCTGCCCTCCCATTTAGTGTACATCCTCCCCCTCAGCCTTTGCACCACCCTCCAGGAGGTAGGTTTCATGACCTCCCCTTTAACCAGGAATCACTGAAGATCTGAAAGACCTGGCGAGATGATGCAGTCAGGTAAGGCTGGGGGATGGGGGCCCGTCTTTCTGGCAGTCATTCCCAGGGTCTTTGTCAAGTTGTCTACCAGCCCTAGGTTAACCCGATTCCCCTTGGTTCTCCATCATGGCCTCTCCACAGATGGGGAAAGCTAGTAGCTCATTTGTTCTTAATTGAGATGTGGTTCTCAAATGCTGGTAGTACTTGAATCACCTGGAAGCCTTGAGCTATTCCTTGGGCCCAGGCCTTAGCCTACTTCCAAGAGCCTCCTGCTCTTTTATAGCTCTCCAGGGGGTACCAATCCTCCAGAGTTTGAGAACCGTGGCTCCACGGTTCTGTTATTCCTTTAAGGGTAACTTTTTTTTCTTGGCTGCTTTTGAGATGTTTGCTTTTTGTAATATATATATATATATATATATATATATATATATATTTATCCTAAATATATATATGTCTATATACATATATATATATGTCTATATACATATATATGTATGTATATATGTAGATTTCTTTATTCTAATTTGCATTTGTTGGGCTTCTTGAATCCATGCTTTGGTGTCTGATTATTTGGCACTGATAAAACATCTTATTCAGATTGCTTCTGCTCCATTTTTCTCTTCCTTTGGGACTCCGAATGAATATGTATATGTATATTTTAGATCTTCTCATAGCTTCTCTTAACTTTCCTTTGTATCTTTCACGTCACATTCTAGAAAGTTTCTTCAGGCTCTTCTTCCAGGTTACGAATTTTCTCTTTACCGAGATCTAGTATGATGATAAACCCTTACGTTGAGGCTTTTCACTTTTGGTCGTTGCATTTTAACCTCTAGAATTGATGACCAAAGGGACAGATTTGGAAGAAAATAATTTCCAATCTGCCGATTTTCAGACTTGGGTTTTTATCTCCTTGCAGAGAAAAGCAATAATGTTACAGTCTACTCTTATTAACTGGAGTCCAGTCAGTCTTTCTGTTGTCTGCCCTGGGCTCACCTCATGCTGTTTGCTCGTGTGTCTGGATTTTGTGTTCTGGACACTGTATTTGAAAAGTGATCCTCTGAGAAATGCAACTCTAAGGTAACCACTTCCAGAGTATTTACCAGCTTCTGCCCAGGGAATCGGAGTCACGAACAATACAGGAGGACAAGTTTGTTGGATGAAGTTAATCCAACTCCAAAAATTGAGATCTCCTGGGCATGGTGTCGTGAAGCCCAGCAGCTGTCCATGCCAGGACTGGTTTTCAGCCAGCTTACTCTCATTCCCAGAACTTCTGGGCTCAAGTGGGAGGTCTGAGGTTTAAAATCCTGGCTCTCCTGTGGGACCGTGGAAGTGACTCATCGTTGTTAAGCTTCAGTTTTCTCACCTTGAATTGAGGCATCTTTTTATGTTATATATTGAGAAACTGATGCCCAGACAGGGGAGGTAATTCTTGCCACATGCTACAATAGCCGAGCAGGAACTCTAAAATAGAACCTAGGATCTTCAAGGCTGTTTTTACCTGAGATTTTAGTTTTGCGGCTTGTGTTGAGTGGCTGTATTTTCTCCACACCTTGCTTTCCCAGCACGTAAAGGAGACTCTATAGTCCTTATCCTACTTACCATAATAAGAAGGACATACCTGAATTAGGTCAGAGGACTGGGATGCAGGCGAGGTTGGTATATGGCAAAGAAAATGAAGGTTGGAGGGCAAGACAGAGCTGGAAAAGCTTGTAGGGTACTAGGAAGAGTGACAGCAAAAGTTTCCTTCCAGAAAGGGTATACCCATTTGCTAGCATTGCAAACGAACCGGAGACCAGCTTGCTCCTAGCTCATTTCACACGTTCACCCCTTCTCAGCTTCTACTGTTTGTCAGCCTTTATAGAGGGCTGTTGCTATCCACTGGGCTGGTTCTGAGACACAGCTTCTAGCTGTTCTAGAAGGTGCCCCAGAGTGTGACTTAACAGGTAGATGGTTGGAAGCTGGGGAATATTGAAACCAAGGGTACGTGTAAGAGGACTTGAGGAAAGGGTTGGTTTACCTAAACAACAGACAATTTAGGGACATTATTGCCTTTGTGGGCCAACATCTTTCACAATAGATTTTTCCTAGAGAAAAGACAAATCTTCGTAGAGGCTTAACTGCCAGGTTTCCTCCTGGCCTTGCCACATTCTCACTTCCTTACTAGAAAATACATGTTTCCAAGAAAATACACTTCTTTCAGGTACTTGCCTTGGCACCTGTTTGTTGTTCCATAAGCCTGTTCCGTCAGCAGCATCCTGATTGCTGTTTTCTTTGGTCCTAGAGTCGCCAGCTGAGATGGGTAGATGGGGCAGAATCGTGGAACTTTGGTAACATCAAGGACTCTCAGGGCAAGAAGTCCAAGACAGCTCCTAATCCAGCCAGAACTGGGATTATTGCTTAAATTCTGGGGCCGCGCGCTGGTCTAGTAGACACTACAGAGCTGTGAGATCTTTTATTTTTGTTATTAAGATGACACAGATCAAGACTCTCAATATGTGAGAGTCCGGACCTGGAAGAAAGCAGCCCCCCCCACCCCCGCTTTCCTCCCATTGCTAACTTCTTTTCCATTGAAAAGAGATCTTGTCCGCCATTGTGGCCCTTCCCACCAGCACTCCTCAGGGCCAGCAGAGATGACAGGCACCACTTTTTGGAAGGCAAAGCCACAGGAATCCCTCTTGACCCTTAACTACCCCTCTGTGCTTTCCAGGTATAGATCTCTCTTGACTTATGAGGGGTTATGTAATGATGAACCCATTACAAGTTGAAAATGCATTTAATTAACACACCTAAACTACTGAACATCACAGTGTAGCCCAACCTACCTTAAATATGCTTAGAACACTCATATTAACCTACACTGGGGCAAAGTCCTCTAACAGTCTATTATATAATGAAGTGTTGAATATCTCCTATGATTTACTGAATACTGTACTGAAGGTGAGAAGCGGAAGGGTTGTCTGGGTCCTGGATAGTTGCAAGCCGGTTGTTGACCTTCGTGGTGGCGGGGCTGACTGGGAGCTGCAGCTCATGGCTGGTGTCCAGCATCACGAGAGAGAGAGGGTCGTATCGCGTATCCCTGGCCCAGGAAAAACTTCAAATTCCAAATTCCAAGTACAGTTTCTACTGAATGCATATCATTTTCGCACGTTGTAAAGGAAAAAAGAATCATAAGTTGAACCCTCCTACATCAGGGGGATGTCTGTATCCGGAAGGACAGTGTGACCTGCTTACCTGCAGGGTGGAGAGCCCCATTCACATGACTTTCCTACTTTTTTTTTTTTTTTAAAGATTTTATTTATTTGACAGAGAGAAATCACAAATAGGCAGAGAGGCAGGCAGAGAGAGGAGAGAAAGCAGGCTCCCTGCGGAGCAGAGAGCCCAACATGGGGCTCAATCCCAGGACCCCAGGACCATGACCCGAACTGAAGGCAGAGGCTTTAACCCACTGAGCCACCCAGGCGCCCCGACTTTCCTACTTTTAAAGGAGGGAATTTGGGCTAGAGCAGAGTCTAGGTGAGTCTAGACATGAGGGTTTATGCTGGTTCTAGTTCTTCCTAAATAGCATGCATGTTCCTGATTCTGGTGAGGGAAGTTCTTCGTAGCACTGACTGCTGCTGAGAGGTTGGCGCCCTAAGTCAAGACTTGGCATGACTTTGTCCGTGGTTGCACCTGGTCATCATTCCATCTCCTCTCGCCAAGTCCTTAGTGATGGCTCCTCTCCTCATGGACTTGGCAACATCTCTGTGGTTGGGCCTCTCCTATTCGTTTTTACATATGTGCCAGGCACGGTGCTAACAGTATCGTGATGAAGACTGAGCCGGGGAGATCCTGAACGAGGAACAGTATTGTCCTCTGGGGGAAGTTACTCGTGGCTCTGGGGCTCTCACGGGCTGATGGGACATGGTTGGAAGACATTGGGCAGAATGTCCAGTATTTGGATACTTTGAGACTTTAAAAAGGTGTTTCTTAGGTCCTCCCCATCATTTTGACTTCTCTTCAGAGGAAAGTTTGGTTTGAATAGGTAGAAGTTCTCAAAGTAGAGTCTCAGGAACTTGTTAGAACTGAAAATTCCCAGCCCACACCTACAGAACGAAAGTCTGGCAATGAGGCCTCTCCACCCCTGTCCTTTAGAAGTCCTCTGGATGATCCTGGTGAAGTCTGAAGTTCAAGGGCCACGTAGCACGCCCGTGGTTTGTAGGGATGATAGTCTAAGGTGGCCATCACTGGGAGCAGGTCAAAGGCATTTATAAGGAGGCGACACAAGGAAGGAAGGGAAAGGCCAAGTTTTGAATATCTGGTATGGCCAACTTTGTAAAAAGAGAAAAAAAGAAGGGCTGTTGTTCTCGAGTAAGGGATGGCAAACTTTGTCCATACAGGGCCAGAGAATGAATATTTTAGACGTTGTGAGCCATATGGTTTGTGCCCCACCTATTCCACTCTGCCGTTGTGGTATAAAAGCAGCCAGAGGTGATACAGAAGCACATGTGACTGTATTTCCATTAAAGCTTTCTTTGCAAGAAGAGGTGTCTGGATCTGGTCCTTGGGCAGAGTTTACTAACATCTAGTCTAGCAGAATAATTTACTCATGCTTTTTATTTCCTTTCTGTCTCTGTGCCTCCTTCTCTGTCTTCCTCCCTCCCCTTCCCTCTCTCTTTCTGTCTTCAAACTCCCTTTTTCTTAGAACCCAGTAAAGCAGGAATTGCTCTAATTGAGGCACAGGGTGGAGACTCCCAAGCCTACCTGTTGAGTTTCCCCTTTTTCTCAAAGTGGGCCCTGATGCTTTTTCTCAGAACACATTTTAATGTCATTTGAGTACAGTGTTCCAGTGTCTGGGCTCAGGGACACTTAAGCATTGCCCCTTGAGTGAGTTGGTAATTCTTCCTGCACTGACAGGGGTCTGTACCCAAGGCGTGGAAGTCGGAGGAGGCGGTGGGAAGCCTGAGATCAGGCCTGAACCTGAGGGTCGAAGAGCATCTCCTTTGCTGCACTGCACAGTCTCTCCCTCTCTCCGCAGGTTCCAGCCAGCCTGCTGAGGCCGAGACCCAGAGCATGAGTCACCCATCAGACGCCGTCCATCTGCCCTGGGGTCAGATGGGCAGTCAGGGCCTCGGAAACCAAGGCGTCCACACCCAGCCCATGGAGATGATGCTACACTTGAAGCAGGCCATCGAGAAGCATATGAGGCAGCTCGCCACCAGGCACCAGCAGCAGGACCTGGTGCCAGAGGATAAGAGGCCTTATCAGGCCCCCGGGGAGCAGGAAGCCCTCCTGGGCAACCTAATGTACCAGTTGGTCAACCTCCTACAGTCTGGCGCCACGGATGGCCCAGGGCTCCAACCGTCCTGCCCTTCTCTGGATGTGAAGGGTGATGCTGGAGGTGGGCAATGGCAATGGGCCCAGTCATCCAGGCAGCCTGCCCAGCCAGGTTACCAACTGAATGACCCTGAAGCGACATTTGTCAGCCAGCACCTGTCCCGCCGTGGGATCGACATCTCTGCCTCCTACCAGGCCAGCTTCCAGGACTACAAGATGTACCAAGGAGATAAATACCATGAGGACGAGAACACCTTGGTGAGGATGCGGGGGTTGGGGGGTAGAGGGGCGGGAGGTACATCTCCTCAAGGGCCCTGATCACTAGAATTTACGGAACCCTGGGCTCTCTCTCTCTCTCACTCTCCCTAGCTCCACGAAGTAGACGCTATTATCATCTTAGAGATCAGGTAATGGGCGCAGAAGCACGGTGACAGTGCCCAGAAAGTTAAGGGCCCTACCTGGGTCCTCCCTGCCCTTCCTCTGCAAGCTTTCCCTCAGTCCTTGCTCTTGGCCACTAGGGGTCACTGTGGTCACTGTGGTTACTGTGCTCAGCCAACCTGCCCTGGCCAAAGGGAGTCTAGTGCTGAATGTAGTCTGCCTCTGGAGAAAGGAACATTAATAATAACCTGAGAGAAGTAAAGGGAGGCCCGCTTGGGTGGTCTGAGGTGTATTAAAAGTTGAATCAGCCAGTCATGGGCATGAGACAGGCCCTAGGGTCAGGCAGATGGAGTTCTGTCCACCACCAATGTCCTGTGGCTAGTGGGGTAGTCTACCATTCTAAGCTTCACTCTCTTTAAAGCGAGGACCATAATAGAACATTTCCTCGGGAGTTGTGAGAAGTAAGGGCACTGCATGAGGCACTTGGTCTAGGGTCTGGCACGTGATAGGAACTCAGAGACTGCTCTCTGGTGTATAAGCACTGTGTGGCTCTAAAGGGGGAAATTGAAAGCTGTACGATTTCTGAGTCTGTGACAAGTTTTCTGATGCTTGAGGTTGTTAGACATGGAGTGAACTGCCTCATGGGGCGGTGAGATTTCCATTTGAAATAATCTAAGTTGAGCGCTTACTAGAATGTTCTAGGAGGTCCCTATAGGGCAGGGCAAGTGGACTGATCAGTTCCTTCCATCTCCAGGGCTTCATTAACCTTGGCCTCAGTGAGAATAAGCTCTGCCTTGATCTGATGACTGAAAGGGTAAGCCAAGTCTTGGGCTGTGCTGGGACCCACTGTCGGGTTCAGTCCCCTCTAGAATCTTTCTTAGCATGCGGTAGATATATGAATGGGACTTAAAAGTGTAAGGAAGGGAGTGGGGGGGGGGGAAAGCTTATAGAATAACACATCTGACCTCCTAGCTTGCTGTGTTTAGGGATGTGCTATGGCTGGGTCTATGGTGGGTAGGCTGCCAAGGGAGCTCTGACCCAAGTGTAGGGTTGGGGAGGTCGTCCAACAACAGTCCTCAGTGAGTTCTCTTTGTGTAACCTATGACAGGAGGATTGGGGCCTCCATTCATGAAGGGGCATGTGACATGACTCCCTATTCTCTTCTGTAAGACCCCAGGTTGTAGGGCAAATACCCATACGCATCCTAGTGGTAGGATGAGCCTGTTGGTCATTCCTGATCTGGCTGTCCTCGTGCTCTATTTGTCAACAGTTGAGTCAGAGTGATATGAATGTCATCGAGGATGTCCTGCTGCAGTATCCTGATTGGTCCGGGCATCCATTGTAAGCAACTTCCAGATCTACAGTCTTGTGGCCCCCAGACACCTGTTCTCAGGAAGGCAAGGACCCAGGGCGCCAGATTCTTGGTTGGCTACCTCCCTATTTCTTTGGGTAACAACTTCTAGAAAATGTCTAGAGTGAAACCTCCTCAGGAGGGAGCCTGATGTAGTAGAAATAGCACCGCCCTATAGTTCAAAAGGCCTGAGTTCTTGTCCAAACTCTCACATCTATTGTCTGCATCGCCTGGAGAGTCTATAGCATCAGTCGATAGCCCTGTGACAGGAGGTTGGATGACCTGCTCTTTGGAAAAAGCTGTAGGCTAGACGTTGACTAAGGCAAGGCCCCCGGGTCTGGGTACCACCAAGTCTGTCTGGGTCTACCCACAGCCTGCGGGAGGAGGTGGCCCGGTTCCTGACCTGCTATTGCAAGGTACCTGCTCAGCTTGATCCGGAAAATGTGAGTCCGTTTCCCAGCCTCACTGCCACCCTGGTAGAGGGTATATTCTTGGGGTACTCCCTGCATTTTCTAGAACCAGCAGAGACCCTCAGGGCCAGGGCAGAGCCAAGGCCAGTGGGTCCTGGAGGAGACCCCCTGGAGGAAGAGGAGGTTCCTGTTGCCTGTTCCTCCTAAGGGGAGGGAGACGAAGGAGTCAGACCTTCTTACATGGGGTTTGGCTTTTGACTTCTGCCTTCTGTGCATCTTCAGGTAGTTGTTCTAAATGGCTGCTCCTCCGTATTCTCCACACTAGCCATGGTTCTGTGTGATCCAGGAGGTAAGTCAATGGACTCTGATTTCCCTCAGGAAATAGCACTCATGGGCATTGGACCTTAGGGAAAGAAGGATATCTTGACTCAAAGGCCTTTCCCCGGATGTGCTGGAACTTCTAGCCCGATTCAAACATCTTCCTACTATTTCCATAGGAGGGATGGATTTGGGTCCCCATTTAATATGGAAGGAAAATATGGGACAGTCCTCAAGGAGGTGTGCCTCAGAAAGAGTGAGAATTGGAGCCAACTCCATATATTACTGGCTGGGCTTCTGGACTCAACCCCAGTACGGAGAGCCCTGGTAAACTAGCCTAGGCCAGTTAGATTTCCTAACTCCTATCTCCCTTGCCCCCCCCCCCAAAATAAATAAATAAAAGAGGGGCAAATTCATTTTAGATCAAATAAGGCCAAGGGATGTGTTCCCAGTCTCCCTCCTGACAACACCAGAGCGAGAGCCTCCGATCTTAGCTCTGGATCCGTAGAAGGAAGTTACCCTGATGGCCAGTTTCGCTCAAAGGAGTATGTCCTTGGTTAACTCCTCCATGAGGCCAAAAGAAAGGGAAGGAAAGAACCCAGGGGCTCATCAGAGGCAGGTAGCCGAAGCCATGCAGAGAGATGAGCGCCCTCTCTGGGCACGGACCTCAGCCTCTCATGGTTGGACAGGAGCTGGGAAGATTTGCTGGATGACTAGGGCTCCACCCGCTAGCAAGCTGGTTTGGGTTTTTAACCTGGATTCCGAGCCATTCCTAGCAATATTCTTCCCCTCTCCTTCCCCAGTGTTCCCTGAATAATGTTTATAAGAATGTAACCTTGGGGCGCCTGGGTGGCTCAGTGGGTTAATCCTCTGCCTTCGGCTCAGGTCATGATCTCGGGGTCCTGGGATCGAGTCCCGCATCGGACTCTCTGCACAGCAGGGAGCCTGCTTCCTCCTCTCTCTCTGCCTGCCTCTCTGCCTACTTGTGATCTCTCTCTGTTACATGAAGAAATAAAAAATCTTTAAAAAAAAAAAAAAATGTAACCTTTACAGAGCTAGAGGCCAAAAATTAACTCCCATGTAGGGGAGATTGCCAAACTAACCTCTGTCTGTAGTGTTGCTTCTGGTCTGGGGAGGGGGGTGGCTGGCAGTTTCCCACCAAGAGCCCCCGGACTGACGGCATTGTCTCCCTGCGCTTCCAGAGGCCTTTCTGACCCCCACCCCCTTCTATGGCGGCTTCGTCTTTAGTTCCGGCCTGTATTCGAAAATTGAGCTGATTCCTGTCCACCTGGACAGCGAGGTCAGAATGGGGCCCCTTCCCCTGCTCAGCCCCTCCCCACCAGGCAATGGAATGTTCCAAGGGCATTTGGAAGGTGTAGGGGACCTCACTCTCCTCCCCTATAAGTGATGGTGGGGGGTGGAGAATGGAGAAATTAGGGCAAAGAGGGCATGAGGGACGGCAGCCCTGAGAATGAGGGATTGTGCGGTGTGTAGAGGAGCGAGGGACCGGTTGCTTGGAAGCATTCAGGTAGGCAGTGCTCAGGCAGTGTCTGTCTTCCAGAGCACGGATGCGAACCCCTGTCCGTTCCAGCTCACCGTGGACAAGTTAGAGCGAGCTCTGCTCGAGTCGACCCTTGCAGTAAGGAGGGACCCATGTCTTCGCGGTGGGTGCTGCTGCCCCTGAGAGGGGCTGAGTACTGAGACCCAGGACCACGTTCTCACCGAGGTGTTGTAGGCTCCTTCTTCGGAGGAGGGGGTATCCCAGGGGCATGTCCCTCTAGGAGCTCTGAGCCCTGAGCCCTGTCTCTGGGGGCCGACCCCAGAGCTCCTCCTTGCCCCGCTCTGTGTGGGCAGTAAGGGAGCTGCGTGCTGCAGATCCTAAGCTGCTGAGATCCCAGCTAGACGCCTCGGGGAGGTACCCAAAACTAGGTATCCTGACTTGACCTTCAGCTGAACCTGAGGTAGATGTGAAGGACCTGTTGGGTTCACCTCAGTGATGTTTTTTGGGGGTTTTGTTTATTTGGGGGCTTTGGTGGTTTTGTTGGTTTTTTGGTTTGGTTTTGTTTTTTTTTTAGGGGAAAAAGGTGAGAGGCCTCATACTAATCAACCCTCAGAATCCCCTCGGAGACGTCTACTCCCGAGACTTACTGGAAGAATGCCTGGGATTTGCCAAGAGGTGGGGGTTCCAGTCCTTGGGACTAGACGAAGTCCCTGAACAGGGTTCCTATCACTCATGGCCAGGAAGCTGGAACCAGATGTAATCTATCCCAATATTCTTACTGCATGATACTCACTGAAATTGAAGTGGAAGAAAATGCATCCACATGCTTCAACCAAACATTTTTTGCCTTGCTCCCCTGTCCCCCACCCGGTACAGACACCCACATAACAATTGTAATCTGGTTTGTTGTTTTTCCTCTTTTTGTCATGTAACCACTTTCTCCCAGCATCCCTTTCCCATCTACTTGGCCTGAAGCACCGAGGAAGCCAGACTCTCAGACCTTGTGGGGTGAAGACGTGTCCCCAGAGAACCCTCGTGTCCCATTTTCACGAACATGTTACCATCGGTTTTCTCTGGAGTCCTGAAATAGCCCTATTTGTTAGGGGTGCTAATCTCCCATTTTCTAGAAGAATCACACTTACGCAAATGTCATAACTCTAGTCCAGACCAATTCATGGCACAGCATGAGGACAAGAGGAAGAACCTGGAAGTGTGTGGGCTGGAATCTGACAGAACTAGGATCAGATCCAAGCTCGAGCACCTGCTAATTGAGGCACTCACTTTGTCACAGAAATGGTTTCTTCATCCATGCAGTGGAGATACCAGCTCTGCTTGGGAGGGTTGTTGGGAGAAGAAGCAGGGTGATTTGTACTAGCACTTAGCCCGCTGAAGGCCACTGTCCAATCGGCCCCCAGGTGGGAGCTCCTGATTATACTAGATGTAAAACTCTTGGGGACACAGAGCCCTCTGCATTGCATTGGTCTCTGCTTGACGGCTGAAGGATTAGATGTTCTCTTGACTGTCTTTGGGTCCTCTTCCTTCTTACCTCTAAGCCAGGTCTGAAGACCCCCCCTTCTGGTGTACCCTCCTTATATGTTACTGTGTCCCTTGGAAGGGTTGGATGCGCTGTGGGAGCAGCATGTGAACGGTCTCCAGAGAAGCCCATGAAAGAAAGGGACTGGAGATGGGAGAGAACCTAGATAATGTTCTCCCTCTTTGGCCCAACCTGCAGGTACAACCTCCATGTGATTATAGATGAGATTTACATGCTGTCTGTGTTTGACGACTCTGTCACATTCCACAGCGTTCTGAGCATGGAAAGGTGAGTTTGTTGGCCTCTTCTGGAGTTGGGAATGTGAGCCATGAAGTTCCTGCTTTTGCAGGGTGCGTTCATGGGCCATATTCTTGATTGGCTGTGTACTAGGAACTGGAGCTAAGTGCCTCCAGGAGTGTGGAAATGACCAAAGCATCCTCTTTCCTCCTAAGTATCTTTTTACAATGCTGTTTTGTACATGAGATAACTTTGAAGGTAAGGTAGAAAGCACACTGTCAAAAGTCTACATAAAACCCCACAGAAGGTCAGGGTAGGAATTTCTTGATAAGTAGTGCATAGGGAAAGAAGAGAAATAGAACACTTTCTTAAGGGTAGCGTGTGGCCTTAAGATAGGATCCCAGCAGCTAAAGCAAGGCCAAGGCCATGCCTGGCAGAACGTACAGTTTTACCCAAAGTGGGGCAGTTAGAAATAGGTGAACACATTTTAAAAATGGTGGGTGGCCCACGTGTGTGAAGAGCTCATTGCTAGGAAGGTGGCTTTGGACCAGCAGCAGGAAGGTCATGAGTCAGGCCAAGGGGGCCAGACTTCATTCAGTGGGCACTCAGGAGCTCTTCCATCTAGTTCCCCAAGGATACCTTTTGCTGACTCCCTGGCTGTTAACTGGGGCAACTGTTTCTTGAACTTTGGGCCCCAGAGGCTCTTATTTCTAGGCAGGACCTCAAATCCGTTTTCCTCTCTTGTCCTCATTGACCTCAAGTCTTCATCCTTTCAGTAGTTCATAACCTTGATTGTACCATCTCCTCTCCAGTTTGCCTGACCCCAACAGGACCCATGTGATCTGGGGCACCAGTAAGGTGAGCCCCAGCTTCCTGTCCTTGGGTAGAAAAGGAAAGGGGGCCAGGAGATGGGCAAACCAGGCACTCCTTCCCTTACCTCTTTTCCTCTAGGATTTTGGCATCTCTGGCTTCCGCTTTGGTGTTCTTTACACGCACAACAAGGAGGTGGCCTCTGCTGTGAGCTCTTTTGGCTATCTCCACGGTATCTCCGGCATTGCCCAGTACAAGCTGTGCCGGCTGCTTCAGGACCAAGGTAATGAGTCCCATCCTGGGCTGGGATCATGGCTAGGCATCATGGCTATGGGGGAGTTCCTGGGTCTTCTTGGGCCACTGACATACCTCTAGTCCACCAAGAACCTGTTCGCGGACTTGGGCTTAATGGTGGCAGGACAGGAAGTTTGAAAGCGGGCGGGATGCTGCTAGGTTTGTGCACTAGGGCAGAGGGGGAAGGCGGAGCTGCTGGTCTAAAACACAGATGGGCTTTCGTGTTTGGCTGCCTGGGAGCTCGAGCTCTGCCTGGAAAGGGCAGAGGCAAATTGTTCTCTAAGGCTTGAAAGACAGAAACCCAATGCAAAGGTCAATTTTCCCTCCCCAATACCCTGCTTGCTTTGGGCAAAGATGACCCCAAATGCCACAATTCCTTGAAGACCTCATCTTCCAAGGTGGCCAAAGGAGAGCTACCATTTGGGCAAGCTGGTGTGGCTAGACCTATGGCACCTGGATTCAATTTCCTCCATGGATCACAAGTGAATCCTGGCTTCAGAGGAAACCTCCCCCTCCCACCTCATTTGTTTAATGCCATCACCCAAACTTAGATAAGGCCCCCTTTCTTTAATTCCCTATAACAGAGCGGATGCCAGGCTGGAGGGTTTAAATTAAAAGCTGGGATATAATGATACAAATTAATGTAATTTGATAATCTGTTTTAGAGGCAATTTGCTTTCAGCTTTGGCAGGGTGGCTAAGAGAAGTCCAACCAGATGGCCCCATGCGTGGTGCCAGGCCCTTTGATATGTGGCAGAAACCAGGTTCCTGGCCCCTTGGACACAAGTTCTCCACCTTGGGCACCTGGGACTTATCTGGGGAGCTTAAATGCTGATACGTGGGCTCTATCCCCAAAGATTCCAGTTTTGATCTGCAGGTGTAAGCTGGGCATTGGGACTTTTAAAAGCTCCCCAAGAGGTTCTAATGTGCTACCAGTGCTAAGAACAACTGGGTAAAGAACCCCCCACCCCCCAGCATATCTAGGTTTCTCCAAGTCCACTGCGTGAGCCTCCGAATATCTCCCCAGTTGGCAACAGAACATCTACTTTCTTCATTGTCCCCCTTCTGGGGGACTCTGATTCTGTGTCAGGGATGTCAAGCCAAGTGGAACATTCCTACTGACCTACTGAGAAGGTGTGCTGGGTATGGCTATCCTCAGCCCAGAAAGAACCCAGAGTCTGGCTTGGATAGAAATCCCAAAGAGGGAGCATCTGATAAGGCTCCTGCTGGCAGATTTCCGCTACCAGAGCCCTGACAGCTCTCTTCCCCGACCCGTCCAGAATGGATTGACACAGTGTACCTGCCCACTTACCGGTCCAGGCTGCAGAAAGCTCATAGATACATTACTAAGAAGCTGAAGGCACTGGGGATCCCTTTTCTCAACCGTGGCTCTGGCCTCTACATCTGGATCAACTTGCAAGTGGTGAGCTGTGGGAATGAGGCCCCGGTATTCTGGGGTGGAGCTGCCTGGTGTGTCTTCAGCTCAGCTCTGTCCTTCGGCCTTCCCTAGTACCTGGATCCGTGCACCTTTGAGGAAGAGCTGCTGCTGCATCACCGCTTTCTGGACAACAAGCTGATGTTGTCCCGCGGCAAGACCTACACATGTAAGGAGCCTGGCTGGTTCCGCATTGTCTTTGCGGATAAGCCCCTCCGGCTAAAACAAGGTGAGTGGTCCCAACCTCAAGATCGTGGCATCCTTCAAAGATGCTCCATCAGTTCCTCTATTGCCCAATTCCTGGATTTTCCCTCTTTTGGGGCCTTTAGCAGCCTGTAGCGCCAGCCTGGCTGTAGCATCTACTTTCATGTCTTTGAGCTCCTTTGCAAACAGGAACCGAGAGGCACTCGAACACCGCACCCTTTGGGTCTGTTCTGTGCCTGTCTGGAGTGGGGCATTGGGACTACCCACAAAGAAGTGGTATACTGCCCTTGTGGGACTAGTGGTGTATGGCCGGGGAGATAGACCAGTAGAAGACCTTGGGGGTCCCTGTATGTTCTCCTGTGGAGTTCAGATTCTCCTCTGAAGGTTATGGAGACTCCGACCTTCATTTTGCCAATTTTCTGTTGCATCTTGCCACATACTGGATACTGTTCTATCTCTGGGAACAGAACCGTTAACGAGAGAACATTTATGTCACCGAAATACCTTTTGGAGAATGGACTGAGCAAAGAGAGGCAGATAGAAAACCCGATGAGGTCAAGGGCATGAGCCAGGTTCCTGGATTTGATGTAGAGCTGCAGGTGTCCGGCAGGCAGATGCTGGGGTAGTGCAGCTTAATGAGAGCGGCTGGAGCCGGAAATCCATCCTCAAGAAGGGAGGCTGAACTTCAACATCCCTGAGCAAGGCACTCTGCAGTGGTCTGCCAGGATCTGGGGATGTCTGGGACCCACCTGCAAACTCACTAAATTTTTGTGTCTCTGTCCCTGTTTGGACCCTCCAGCCATGTACCGGTTCTACCAGGTGCTGGAGGAGCAGAAGCAGCGTCTGAGAGTGAAGCAGCTGGAGAGCACACAGAGAGAGTAAGCGGTCGGCCTCCCACCCAGAGGCTGCAGCCAGGCACCTGCTCAGGGATCCCCTGACGGCGGCCACCGGGCCAAAAGCAGGGGTTTGCACCTGGTGCTGTGACTGAGCCACCCATGGGCTCCTCCAGGAACGGGCTCCTCTGACCCCGTCATCAACCTTCTCCAGCTGAGCATCTGCTGCTTTGGAATCTTTGCATCTTTTTCATCTTTGCTAGCCATCATAGGTGTATGTGAAATGTTTTTATGGGGATTGGGGTGGGGCCTTGCTGGGTCCTGATTTTGGTGGTTTTATTTTTGTAGGCTGCATCTAATAAATTTCATGTTCTTTCAAATTCTAGGCTTGTTTTCTTTCTTTACACTCATTTGTGTCAACTCTGGGAGATTTTTTTTGGGGGGGGGGTCTCTTTTAAATTCTAAGGCAAGTTGCATGTGAAGAGTACTGTCCAAGGAAAAATCAAAAAGCAGTATTACAGCAAATCCTGATTCTTTAGGGTATATCTATCTATCTATCTATCTATCTATCTATCTATATCTCAGATAGTGTTCTTTATAAATAGACACAAGGAATTCACTGGATGAATGAGGGAGCCCATGGGACCAGAGAGAAGATGAAGACGTGAAAGAAGAGAAGCAGAGGGGGACCTGGGACATCAGTAATGAGGGCTAATAGACAGTCAGGACAGTCAGGACACTGTCCTCATTTGAAAGGGACAGTCATGGAAGGGGTCAACTATTTTGTCTACCACTCAAGATTTGAATGTTTGAGTGGAGAAAACGTCATATCTCCCTATCCATGAGCATGGAATCTCCTTCCATTTATTTAGGTCTTTAATTTCACTCGGCAAGGTCTTTGTGGATTTCAGAGCACACATTTCGTCCTACACACATCCTGTTATCTCTGTATGATGCTTTTCATGTTCTGCTAAAGGTATTGCTAACTTCATTTTCTAATTGTTTGCTGCTAGTATGAAACAACTGATTTTTGTATCTTGTATCTATCAAGAGCTTTGAAGGCTCTGAGATTTTACCCTACTTAAAAACAGCTTTCGAGGATGCTAGCAGAAGACATGAGAATACTGGGTCAGAGATAAAGGACAGCTTCTTACTCACAGTGGAATCAGAGAATCAGCTTCTGGTTCCCCAAGCCCTGCTTTCTAGAAGGCAATGTGAGGAGGAACCACTGATGCCTGCACATGAAGTGCGGTGTCCTGCAGAAGAGGAAACCCAAGCTTAAAGAACAGGATTCTTGGCCAATGAGCAGTAAGCCTGCCTGAACTTTGGCCCCAAAGGAGACATTTTTATCATCCCGAATAATAAACCTACCCTTTGCTCTAGAGGAAGACATTATCCAATGCTGTTCACTCTAAATGTGTGTGTGTGTGTGTGTGTGTGTGTGTGTGTGTGTACCTCCTTGAAGAGAGCCTAGAACAAAGACAGTCAGTGCCCCTCCTTGTAAGACAGACAGAAACATGAGAGACCTAGGAAGAATCCTCTCCTGACAGTATCTTGTGATCTTGCTAAACTCATTATTAGCCTTAGGAGCATGGCGGGGGAAAGGGAGATTTCTTTAATTTTTTAATGTATATGATCATGTTGATTATAAATAAAGACGATTTTCCTTCTTCCTTTTTAATGTTTCTCATATTTCTTTTTATGTAAGATTTTATTCATTTATTAGAGAAAGAGAGCACGAATTGGTTATGGGACAGAGGGAGAAGTAGACTCCCTACTGAGCAGGGAGCCTGACATGGGCTCCATCCTGAGATCCCAGGATCATGACCCTAGCTGAAGGCAGATGTTCAGCCAACTGAGCCACCCAGGCGCCCCAATAATTTTCCTGTTCTAATTGCATTGCCTAGAACCTCCAGTACAATGTCAAACAAAGATAGTAAGGGAGGACATTCTTGTTCTCAATCTTAGCAGAACTGAGGCCACTCTTGATCCTTTTTTCTTTTTTTTTTTTTTTCCTAAGAAGAAGCAGGGAGCCAGAGGGAGAGGGGAACAGAGAATCTCAAGCAGGCTCTATGCCCAGTGAGTAGCCGATCTCATAACCCTGAGATCATGACCTGAGTGGAAATCAAGGTCAGATGCCTAACCGACTGAGCCACCCAGGCACCTGACTCTTAGTCTTAGTAAGTATTTTTCATATTGCCCTTTCCCAGATAAGAGTTCCTTCAATTCCTAGTTTGCTGAGTTTTTTTCCTTGAATGAGGGTTCTGTTTTTGTCATGTTCTTATCTATACCTCTAGAGAAGATAAAATTCCTTTAAGTATTAATGTAGTAGATTACACTGAACTTTTTAAATATTAAGGGAGGGTCCTATTCCTACAATAAGGTGCATATAGTCACGACGCATTCTCCTTGTATATATTGTTGATTTGTTTTTTTTTTTAAGATTTTATTTATTTATATGACAGAGATCACAAGCAGACGGAGAGGCAGGCAGAGAGGGAGATAGAGGGAAGCAGGCTCTCCGCTGAGCAGAGAACCCGATGCGGGACTCGATCCCAGGACCCCGAGATCATGACCTGAGCCGAAGGCAGTGGCTTAATCCACTGAGCCACCCAGGCACTCCTGATTTGGTTTTATATTAAGAATTTTACATCTATTTTTTTGAGTAGTGTGCTGTAACTTTCTTTTTAGTAACACATGGTTGGTTTTGCTATCAGAGTAATAATGACCTCATAAATATGTTGGCAATCTTCGTTCCTCCATTTTCTGAACGTTTGTGTCAAGTTAATTTTTTAAAAATATTTTAAAAGGTTGGTAAAATCCACTTATAAAGCCATCTATACTGGAATTTTCTTTATGGGGAGGTTTTTTTTACTCATAAACTTAATTTCTGTAGATACTGGGTGATTCACATTTCCTGTTTCTTGTGGTCAGTTTTGGCAACTTGTGTCTTTCAAGAAAATGTGTCCATTTAAGTTCAATTCCTGAGAATGTTAATGTTCCAGACTGACCCTGACCTTCCCCTATCAAAGGTGCCCTTGTCTCCAACAATCCACCCTCTCACTAGCTAACTAGGACTTACCCTTCGGAGCTCTGCCATCATTTCCTGAGTGTGGGACTTCCCATGTGGGGCCAATGCATGTCTTGGGGTTGGGGGTGGATCTCCCAGCTGCTTGCTTCCATGGCACCGGTAATCTCTTTCTTAATAGTCCTTCCATTTGTCCGTCTGCCTTCCCAATCAACTACTGGCCCACTGTTTTGCTTATCACGGTATCCCAGCACTTCGCAGAGAGCTGGCACAAGACAGACATTCGATAAGAGTACTTACCAGAATTAAATAGAATATGACTTAAATGGAGAGAACTGACTTGTTTTACAGAACATCGCACAGGGGACCAACAAAGTCATGAGAGCTGCTTAAGGTCACCATGTTCCTGGCAAGGCCACAGAGAAGACAAGCAGTGGAGTGGTTCCCAGCCATACTTGTCCTGAGGGATCCTGCTTGTTTGTTCCACTCAAGGCTCGGCGCAGGCTGGGGCCTGGGTACCCTAACTCACTGCCGATGCCCCAGGACGTGTAGGGGTCGGTGGAGGAGTTCAACAAAGGTCCCAACGAGCGAAAGGAGGAGAATTTTAAATGCCACTGTAAAAATTCTCACAGGGGAAGGATGTTTTAAGGATGCCCTCGCTTTAACCCCGAAAGGCTTCTCCATGGGTGCAAGCAGGAGTACGTTTGCCAAGTAACCTCCGAGACTCTAACTGCTTCCAAACTGGGAAACTGAGGCCCAGGAGGCAGAGGGAGGCGTCCTCTGGTGCCAGCAGAGACCCGGAACCGTGGCCTGACTCTTCCCCGCGGTGGTCTTCTCGGCTTCTGCTGTGCGCGGGCCGGGGTCGGCACCGGGAAGGATGGGGGCGGAGGCGTGGGGGGGGGGGGGCCGGACCCCCGGGGGGTCAGGGAACCCGGCAGCACGCGGGGCACGCCTGGGTGTCTGGGAAGCCGGAGGGCGGGTCCGGGCGGCGGAAGCGACCAGGGCGCCCGATTCAGCAGCGCCGGTGCTGCCTCCCCCGCGCCGCCCGGGGCTGCGATCGCGCTTTGCCCGGCAGCGGAGCGGGGCCTCCCTCGGCGCGGGCTCGGGGATCGCCCGCAGGAGTCGCCGCTTGCGTCTCGCAGTCCCCGGCCCGGCGCACACTTCCTTGTCCGCGAACCTCAGACGTGTCGTCTCGCGAGGCTCAGCCGCCCGCCGAGGCCTCGTCCCCGCCGCGCTGCGGCAGGAACCCGGACCCTGCGCTCCAGCCCGGCGTCGCTCCCGCTGCTCTGCCCGGCCGCCGGCCCGCGCCGCCGGGGGTGGGGAGCGAGGTGAGCGCCGGGAGAGCCTGGCACGTGGAGCGGGGGAAGGGGTGCTTCGGGGAACCGTGTTTACCCGCGGGGACGCCCCGGGGGTCGGGGCCGCTGGCTGTCCCCCGGCACTGGGTGTGCGGGCTTGCCTCTGGACAGACCGGGAATTCGGCGAGGAGCGATGATAACCTATTTTACCGAACTTGAGCCACGAGCCGGCATTAGTTCTAGGTAGCTCCTCCGTTCATAGCCTCCCTGCTGCCCTGCGGTTTTACACGCCTCCGCAGATGGCAAAGCTGGCTTGGAAAGCGGAGGAGCTCACAGCCGCGGGCAGGAGACCACCCTCTCCTGGCACCCGTGCTTTGCCAGGCCCTGGAGCTCTGCAGGGTGCCTGCTTTTGGGAGACCCTCAGTCATCCTCCTCTTGGCCCCGACCCTCCCTCGATCACCAAGTAATCTCGGGCCCTTTAGCCCTGTTGACAGCAATCACTGCAAGACCCCTGGGACTCTGGGCTCTATTTGCTTAAGTCAGAACATTTTCCCCCTGGGGTTTTGAAATTGAGGTCAGCAAGAATGGAAAAAGAACGCTGGCGGCTCCGCAGGCTGCAGAATGAAAAAGTCCCATAAATGTAAAACAAGGGAAAGCAGCTATATGTTACCCCATATAAAAGTAGCAAGCCTAGCCCCTGGCCCCGAAGAGATCTTTAACAGGATTTACTTGCTGAAGCCGTTGGACTTACGGTTACAACTAGTAAGGGACATAGGAAATGGTGAATATATAGACATAAGGGAAGGGGGAGCCAAGAATGGGAAGGACCGCTAGACTCCCAGTTCAGTTCTGCTGCGTTTCTGAATGCTGAATGTGGGCCCTGAATACTTTTGTCCTTTTGCAGATGTTCACTCTGCCTCAGAAGGAATCCAGGGCACCTGCCACCTGCCCGGGCCCAACCTCCATCCAGGATCTGGACAGTAACTCTGGGGATGATCTGGAAAGAGAATGCTCCAGAAAACCAGACCGGAAGCTGCCAGAGGACTGTGGAGCGAGTGGTCCCACTGCCATGTTGTCCTCGGACAGCTCCTGCTTGTCCTCGAGAGGAAGAGTCATTAAGTGGTTCTGGGACTCGGCAGAGGAGGGCTACAGGACCTACCACATGGACGAGTATGATGAGGATAAGAACCCCAGTGTGAGTGAGACCCCTGTGCCCACTGGAGCCCAAGGAAAGACTGCAGGGTGGGATGCTCGGCCTTGACCAAGAAGTTGTTCTAGATGCTGGGGTTGCAACTGTGAGCAAAAGCAAAGTTCTTGCCTTTGTGGAGTTTTTGTTCTAGAAGGGGAGGCAGATGGGGAACAGAAAAAAAAAAAAATCCCTATAATGATAATAAGTGCTATAGAGAAAATAAAGCAGAGTAAAGAGGATAGAGAATGATGAGGTGGTCTGGGGATGTTGCTGTTTTATGTAAGGTGGTCACAGAGGGCCACTTTCCTAAGGTGACAATTCGAGTGGAGACCTGAGGAAAACAAAGGATTATATTAGTTACCTGGTGCTTGTAACAAATTACCTCAGATTTCAGCAGTTTAACAAATGCATTTCATAATTTCTGGGGTTCAGGCTCTGGGTGGGTGCCACAGGCTCAGAATCATCTGTGAACCTGCATTGAAGCCATGGTTGTGGTCTCGTCTTAGGCTTGACGTGGTCGGGGGCTGGGAGAGGATTGCTTCCAGGCTTGTTGGTGTGCGTGTTGGAAGGCTCCAGTCCCTCATCACGTGGGAATCTCCACAGACTGCTATGTGACATGGCAGCTGGCTTCCCGGGGCAGGCGCTCTGAGAGAGAAGGAGACACCATGAGTACCCAGGATGGAAGCCAGGGACTTTATAACCTATTCTTGCAAGATATCCCATCTGCATATCTTGTTTGTCAGAAGTGGGTCAGTAGGTCCGACCCACACTCACGGGAAAGGGATTACACAAGGGTGTGGATACCAGGAGGTGGGGATGCTCCCTGGGAGCCATCTTGGAGGCTGCCTCTCCCAGGGAGCCCTGCAGATACCTGGGGCAGGGAATGTTCCAGGCGGAGGGAACAGCCAGTGCAAAGGCTCCAGGGTGAATCTGTGCTTGATGGGTTCAAGGGACAGCACGGGGCCACGACGGCTGGAGTGAAGCCCCTCGACTGGCAGGGGACGAGGTCAGAGAGATCAGGTGGTGGCCTGGAGATGAAGAGTGTGGGCATTATGGGACGCAGACAGGCTTCTGGTTTGGGACACAGCACAGTGGAAGGCGTTGGGAGGAGGAGCAGTATGATCTGATTTTGGCTTTCAGAAGAGGCCTGGGGCTTAGGCTGCTGTGTGGAGGTCAGGGTGAGTGTAGGCTGGCAAGAGAGGAGGGAAGCCATTGCAAGAAGGGAGACAAGAAGCTCTGGCGGCTCGACAGGGGTCTTCACCGTGGAGGTGAGATGAGGTTGGGCTGTACATTTTTTTTTTTTTTAAGATTTTATTTTGACAGAGATCACAAGTAGGCAGAGAGGCAGGCGGGGGAGGGGGGAGCAGGCTCCTCACTGAGCAGAGAGCCCGATGCGGAGCATGATCCCAGGACCCTGGGATCATGACCTGAGCCAAAGGCAGAGGCTTTAACCCACTGAGCCACCCAGGTGCCCCTGAACACGTATTTTGAAGGTAGGAGCAACAGGATTTGTGGACAGATTAGCTGTGAGCAGAGGAGCCTACTGCTCTGTTCCTCAGTGAGTAAAGGAGCCATGCCTTTTATTGGTCAGAACACTGGTTCATTCAAGCTTGGCTTCCATATCCTGCCTCCTTCCTCATTGTCCTAATACCACAGGGGTCAAGGGGTTAGAGAGCATGAGTCTCCCTGGGGACTCTATGGGCGGCTTGAGTTGTGCCTTCACCACTCTCGCTCCTATGAGTGGGTGCCTCATGGGGTGGGATCAAGGTGGTGTGTGGTTGCACACGGTCTCCCAGGGGACCATTTCTGCAGCCCCAGAGCCCTTCCTGCTCCGCATGTATCCTTGTTCCTGGTCCTCCCGGAGCACTGCTTTACTTTGTACCTTGTTTTGTACCACAAACATGTATTGGGTCCTACTAAGTGATGGTTTCTCGGGCATGCATCCCCTTCGGGGACCTTCCCATCCAGTGGGGGACACAAAGCATGTCCGTCTGTCCTTGTGACCCGGGCAGAGAGTGAGCAGTGCTCTACAGGGGGACAGACCATGAGTTTTGTGTTCCAGAAGAAGGAAAGATCCTTTCTAGTGGGGGTTCTGGGGAGGTTTCCTGGAGGAGATGGCCTTTGAACAGAGCTTTAGAAATGGGAAGATGGACCAGGTTGCTGAGAGGAGGTGAGGCTCAACAAGGCTAAGGAAGGGGGTTTGGGAGGGTGCGATCGTTCCCGCTTTGCTTTTCTGCCTCCGTGTGCATTTCAGGCCTTCCCTTTGGGACCGCTTGGCTATGCTCACTCTGCCTCCCTGTCTCTCTCTCCAGGGCATCATTAATTTGGGCACCAGTGAAAACAAACTCTGCTTTGACCTGCTCTCCAGGCGGGTAAGTCCCGTACATGTCTGGGAGCCGTCAGCAGCTCCCAGGGCCCGTCTGCTCTTGGACTTCCTGGAAGGCTTCCCTGACCAGAGTCTGCCCCTTGCCTCTGCAGCGCTGGCCTGAGAGTCCTCTCACCCTAGTTCCAGATCTGCCTCAGGGACAACTTTCTCTGTGATCTTGGGCCAGTCACTTCCCTATTCTGGTCCTGCTTTACCTCTTCCCATACTCAGTCCCTCCTGCTGGCTGGGTCCTGCTATCCCAGCAGGATGGCGGTGGTGAGGGGACACTCAGTGGGGTGTGGTCAGCATTTAACAACTGCCTCTGGGGTAGGGAGGACTCTGATTTGTAGATTTTGCCAATTCTCATAGTGTAAATACTCCCGGCGGATTTCAAGCCACGGATGTGACGTCCTTGCACACAGAGTTGGGAAAAAGGTTTGTAGTGTCCCCGCCATGCAGACGCAAAGATGGAAATAACTTCAAGAATACATATAGACATGGGGCGCCTGGGTGGCTCAGTGGGTTAAGCTGCTGCCTTCGGCTCAGGTCATGATCTCAGGGTCCTGGGATCGAGTCCCACATTGGGCTCTCTGCTCAGCGGGGAGCCTGCTTCCTCCTCTCTCTCTGCCTGCCTCTCTGTCTACTTGTGATCTCTCTCTGTCAAATAAATAAATAAAATCTTTAAAAAAAAAAAAGAATACACATAGACATGTAGTAACATAGGGACGCCTGCGTGGCTCAGTCCATTAAGCGTTTGCCCTCTGCTCAGCTCCTGATCCCAGGGTCCTAGGATACAGTCCCGCATTGGGCTCCCTGCTCAGTGGGGAGCCTGCTTCTCCCTCTGCCTGCCGCTTCTCCCTCTGCCTGCCGCTCCCCCTGCTTGTGCATATGCTCTCTCTTTCTCTGAGAAATAAATAAAATCTAAACAAAATGTAGTAACATAATCAGAAGCAGTGATATTTTAGTTACTACGTTTGTTTTTAATGTAATTTACTTATTTATACATTGGCATAATTTAATTTTTTTTAATGTTTTTTTTTTTTTTTTTTAAACACAGCATGTAAAATTCCTGGAAATGTAATAAACAGATTTCTTGAGCTGGTCCGAGCCATTTCTAGCAAACCACTGAAAATGCCTGATAGATGTGTCTCCCAGGGCCACAGACTCCAAGTTTGGGACGCACACCCCAAAGGAACTTATTTCTGAGGGTGACAAATCCAAGACCCAAGGGGAGAGGGGTGTAGGAAGGGGGCTCAAGATGCCTGTCCTATCCAGCCAGTTCCCTGCTGTACTGTCCAACAGAAGTAAAATGTGAGCCATGTATGTAATTTAAAATTTTCTATTAGATAAGTAAAAAGAAACTGGTAAATTCATCTTAGTAATTAATGTATTTTATTTACCTCCATCTATTGAAAATAGGACTGTTTCAACATGTAATCAATCTAAAAAATTAAGATATGTTACATACTGTTTTCATATCACGTTTTTCAAATCCAGTGGGTCTTAGTTCCGACCAGTCGCATTCAAGGTGCTCAAGGGGCACACGTGGCTGTGGCCTTCCCACTGGACGGTGTGGCTCTCTGGGCGGCAGGACAGACGGGAAGGGTTGGAGTCATATACAAGTGGCTGACTGCCCTTCTTCTTTTGGTCCACTCCCTAAGACTTCTGCCTTTCTTTGACATTGTGTCTGTGATGCCCTGGGACTTACTAACCCAGTGCCTGGTCAGGGTGGGGGTGGTGTAAAAAGGCCACACTTTCCAAAGCGTAAAGTTGAGCTGAGCCCATGGGAACACAATGACTCGAGTCCCTCCAGAAGTTGGAGCAAACTCCAAGGGGATGGCACCCAATTCTGGGACCCCTTCTGTCACCCCAGGGAGCAGCTGAGTAGCATAGTCTCCTATCACTGCTTCTACCAATTCACCCCTCTGGGTTATTTATGTATTTATTTATTCAAGAGATTTCTTTATTTATTTGAGAGCACACGCACATGCAAACACGGGGAGGGGCAGAGATAGAGAGGGCGAATCTCAAGCAGACTCCCAGCTGAGCAGGGAGCCCGACATGGGGCTCGAACTTACAACCCTAAGATCATGATGCAAGTGGAAATCAAGAGTCAGATGCTTAACCGACTGAGCCACCCAGGTGCCCCCACTCCTCTGGGTTTCTTAGATGGCAGTGTTGTAAAAAGAGCACTGGATTAGGAGTCCGACCTTCTTCTAGCAAGTGGCAGAGCCGAGGGTTTTGCCTCGGCTCTGCCACTTGCTAGCTCCGTGACATTGGCGGAGTCACCTCACTTTCTGGAGCCTCGGTTCCTCCTCTGCAAAACGGGCAGGAGAAGGCTGTGCCCGTGCTGCCTCTCCCCTCATTTCTCTGATGAGCAGACCAAGCCCAGGCTTTCGTGGTGGGGGCCGTGTGGATGTGGGTGGAAGTGCCGTGCTGGCGGTCACCACGAGGGTGTATGGCGCTCAACCTGCCCTTCCCTCTGTCCCCAGCTGAGTCAGAGCGACATGCTGCGGGTGGAGCCGTCCCTGCTGCAGTACCCCGACTGGAGGGGACATCTGTTGTAAGTAGCTGCCGCGGGCCGGTGGTTCCCAGCCCGGGAGGTGATCTTGCTCCCAGGGGACATAGGACATCTAGAGACACTTTTGCTTGTCCCAGCTGGGAAGGGGCTCTTCAGGCATTTACTGGGTAGTGGCCAGCCCCCACAACAAAGAATTATCCCTCCCTGGATGTGACTGTGGCAGGTGGAGAAAGCCTGCCTTGGGCCGAGGGCCATCCTGGAGGTCTGGCAATCATGGGGTTTCCTGGAGTGTTTGTGGGGTACTAGGGCCTCTGTGGGTCTCACCACAGCTTGGGAGCTCCCTCACTTGCTTCCATGGGTCTGAGGCAGGCGGAGGGCCTTTAGGCATGGAGTCCTTCTCCCTGCTCTCACAGTAGTTTTAGAGGAAGCAGGATCATCTTCGGGGGCTGCTGGTGGGGGCATTTTCCTCCTGGTCCGATGGAGCGAGTTAAATAATGCTAATTGGAGCTGGTACTTAGTGAGCACTTGCTGGGGGCGGCTGCTGTCCCAGGAGCTTCGTGGCCAAGCAGGACTGGATTCCAAAGCATTCGTTCCTAGGTAATGAGGATGGTGGGCCCTGGAGACAGCCCACTGCCTTGAGTGTGGGCTCTGCACTTACCAGCAAGTGACTTATCTCCTTCAAGCCTCAGTTTCTTTATCTGTAAAATGGGAATAATAACAGCATCTTAGGATTGTTATAAAGATTAAATGAGTAAAATTCCCCACGTAATTCCTGCATGATGGAAATGGTCCAACCATGACTCTGACGATAGTTACCATTATGATAGCATTACTGTTACTAGCTAGATCTATGTGTAGGTGGAGTGTTACTTTTCATATCCCTGAGGCCAGCAGATTAAGGGGGTCGGGTGTCCTAGAACTACAGAGAATGCAAGTGTCCGTGTGTGGGTAGTGATGGGGCAGGGGACTGGTAGGCCCTGCGACGTGGAGGCCACGCCGATCCCGCTGACTGAGTGGGAAACCAGAGAAGGGTGGTGGCAGCTGTGTGAAGATTCACCGGGGGAGCTCTGGGACAGACCGTGGGCTGGGGATCCTCTGGCAAACACTGATCATCTCTCGGTCTGATCTCTAGCCTCCGGGAGGAAGTGGCCAGATTCCTGTCTTTCTACTGCAAGAGCCCCAACCCCCTTAAACCAGACAATGTGAGTCGCCCCCTCCTCTGCTCTCCCCTGTTCTTCTACCCACCTCCCCCAATTTTGACTGGGCAAGGGTAGGGTGGGCGTGGGATCTGCCTTCCACTCGATTTGGGGCTGTTTCCAGGTAGAATTAGGAGCACCCCTGCCCTTTGTCTTCCTCATTCTAAATATTGAGGACATAATTTGGTTACAGTTTCTGCTCCAGTTTGTTCAGTGCTCCCTCCTTGCCTCCGTACCTTCAGGCAAGACTCTCTGAGTGACCCGCTCCCTCTTCTTGTTCTGTTGATCCAGAGAGGGGCCCAAAGGATAAGCAACACAGGCACTTGGCTGTCAGTCAGGAGAGGCCTTTGGCTTCCTCTGGTGGCTTTGCTGTGACCGAGCCACAGAGGGCACCAAGTTGGGACCGGGCCCCCCTTCCCTGCTAGCCTGGGTACAGCTGTAGGTCCTTGCTCCCGCCTGGATGGGTACTCATCTTTGTCAACATGGATGTGTCACCTGCAGGTGGTTGTCCTGAATGGCTGTGCCTCTCTCTTCTCTGCTCTGGCCACGGTGCTGTGTGAGGCAGGGGGTAAGTGACCCATGGCGTGCTCAGCTTTGGGGGCTGCCCTATGCCTGCAGTGCCCACAGTTGCCTGTCTTTGTGGCCTGTGTCAGAATGCCTTTGGCCATAGCCAACTATGCAGCTGCAGGGTGCTTAACAAGGGGCTTGACCGGATGTCCGGTCAAGATACCCGGATGTCCATAGTTTCAGAGGAGGTCAACATGATGCCAGGGTTTGGGGCTTGTCTCTGTGATGACCTTGGTTTTTCCTTTCATGTGCTGGCTGTCAGTGGGTCCAGAAGGAAGGGAGAAAGGGAAAGGTTGTGCCTTGCCTGTGTCTTTGTTTTATTGGGAGGGGGCAGGAGAGATACTCTTTCCCAAAGAAAGTCCCAGCGGAGCTCCCCTTGTGTCTTAGTGGCCACCACTGCTGCACAAACCCATTCTCAGAGCAGCCCCAGGCAGAGGGGATAAGTTTGGTTGACTTCAACCAAACACGGTTCCTCCCTAGGGGCTGGCAGAAGGCCCGGTTTCCTCAGACTTATTGCTGGTCATTTCTGGGAAATCTGGTGCTCTATTAGCCAGAAAATTGGAATGGCTGGTGAGTAGGCAGCCAGCAGCGTCCCTCAGGATCCACAGTGGATCTGAAAGCAGGTCCCGATCAGGGCTCCTTGTCACCAGAACAGAGGCCCCCTCACGTCAGCTTCGCTAACAGGGATTCTGGGTGATAATTACTGACCGTGTGTTATGTTGCGGGCACAGCCTAAGGCTTTACACATAGGCCTGTTTAATCCTCACTTCTCGCCTCTGAGGTGGGTTCTGTGCCGTCCCCACGTCCCAGATGAGGACATTAGGGCACAGGGGCTTACGTGATTTGTCAAATTCACATACAGAGATAGGACCCAGGATTTGAACCATAAGAAGAAGATTCATCGCAAGGATAGGATAGGCGATTTCCTACCTGTTCTCCAACAGCCAAGAACGGGGTCAGTGTCACACTGTCCACCTCTCACAGGGGTAGGCAGTTCCCTCCTCCTCCCCTCTGTATCTGCGAACCTCTCTCTGGACCTTCCTCAACTCCACCCGCTCATGACCTTTCTGCTCAGGTGTAGGTGCTCTCCTCACGGGCATCTGTGCTTCCTGGAGCAAGTCGTGAGAGAGAGCCTGTGCCGGGTTTCTGGCCAGCCAGTGCCTTGGCTCCCTCGGGTCCCTCGTTTCCCTCCGGTCCACTCCCCGTGGCTGGGCTGGGGAACATGTAGGACAAAGCTGCCCCTTCCGGAGCTGTGAGTGGGGTGTGCCGGGGGAAGGGAGGGCGGCTTGCCCACACATCCCCTTCAGAACTGGAGGGACACCTGCCTCTGCCTCAGGGTAGACCTTGGAGGTCATCAGTACTCCCCCATTCATAGCTAGAATGTTCCACACGACGTGCTTCCCCACCAGATGGCCTCAGCCTTGTGTTTGAATGTCTCCAGGGAGAGAGAACCCACTCGTCCTCAACACACTCTCTCTCTCTCTCTGGGCAGTTCTGCCTGCTGTCCCGTTTGTCCATCTGTCGAGCCCAGATCACCCCGCAGCTTCAACTCCCGGGATCCTGGTCTGTCCTTGGAGTGAGCCAGCACATGGGGTGCTTCAGAGGGGCCCTCCGAGGTTCAGTGTCCTCATCGGGAGAGGGAGGGTGACAGGAGTACTGACGTCACAGAGCTACTGTGAGGACCAAATGAGATGACACACAAATGTATGTTTAGCCCAGTTCCCAGCACGTAGTAAGTGTTCAGTAAATGTCAGCTACTGATGATCAGAGAAGAGGCTCATCTCAGTGGATCCAGGTGTTAGAGCTTGGAAGTTGAGAGTCGGAGTGTACGCCTGGGGTTCCCCAAAGACATGGAAGTCTGGGGAGGCGGAGTGGAGCCTGTGGGTGACGGGGGCCTGGGGTGATCTGGCCGGAGGATGACAGGCCCTGAACCATTCCTTCCCTCAGAAGCATTCCTGATCCCCGCACCTTACTATGGGGCCATCACACAGCACGTCTATCTCTATGGCAATGTCCGGCTGGTATGTGTCTATCTGGACAGTGAGGTAAGAGTTCTTCCTCTCCGTGAGTTTGAGGGCAGACGTGGGAGGGACCATGCCAGCGTCACGGCTGCAAGGAGTGTAGAGCCCTCTGTGGCCCACGGTGGTCCATACCTGGGTTTCCCTGGGGCTCCCCAGGTCCCGGCTCTGAGATCTGTGGGTCAGAGTAGAAGCCAAGGGCAGCCGCAAGGACACTCCATCAAAATAGTGAGGTGAGGAGGGGACAGAGCAGACCTCAGCGTGTAACTTCTTGAACCCCAATCAGAGGGTCTCTGGGGCCTCTTCCCGACTGAGAGTGCTGAGCTGTCCCTGATGTGATGGCATGGCCGACAGTGAGGGGAGGGACCCTGCCGGGGTTTTTTCAGAGACTGTTCCAAGGAGGCTAGAGATGACTGTTAGGAGAGGCCCCAGAAGCTCAGATTCGGGGGAATCACGGAACTGGGCCCGTGGCTTTTCTCCCTCTTTTTCCAGGTCACTGGGCTGGACACACGTCCATTCCAGCTCACCGTGGAGAAGCTGGAGATGGCCTTGCAGCGAGCCAATTCTGAGGTCTGGGGGTCCAATCAAACCCAAGGCTGGGAGGGGTGGGTCTGGGCAGGGCACAGGCTTCTGGTGGCTGATCTCATCCTGGGTGTGGGGTTAGCAGCCCCTGGTGGGGTTGGGGTGTCAGATGGCCCCAGGGAACCATTCTGGGGGTCGATTAGGAGCCTACCAGTGGAGGGTCTTCCCACTAGAGAAAGATTCTGAGACCAGTGGGAACTCGATGAACGCCCCTACCCCTGCTCCAACTGACTTCAGTCAGGGAGTCGAGTGTGGAGCTTAGTGGTGTGCCGTTCAGCAGTCTCCCTGGTGATCCGAGGACCTGATTCCCCTGTCGCATCCCTCTTTGAGGGGATCTTCTGAAGAAAGGCAGAAATAAGGGTTACTTCTCCCGTGGTTCCTTTCCAGTCTGTGGCCAGTACGGTCACACATGCCTCCTGTAGGAATCTGAGAGTACAAACCCCCGCCCATTGTTCTGCCAACAGAGGCAGCCTTCACTGGCATTTGGGCCTCTTGCCTCTGGGCTTTGTTCTCTGCCTCTGTTTTCTTTCCCTGGCTGACACGTTTGCACGTATGCCATCTGCTGCAGATTCGTAATTCTCTGCCCTTACCTGCTTCACGCTGGGTCCTGAACACGTTCCCATCCCAGCTCCCCCAGATCCCACCCAGCCGCGGGCCCCATTCAGTGGGAGCGTGTGGCTCTGGCCTTCGGGAGGAGCTGAGTGTTTCCTGCCCCACTGGTGCTTTCAGGGTGTGAAGGTCAAAGGTCTCATCCTCATCAACCCCCACAACCCTCTGGGCGACATCTACTCCCCAGGAGAGCTGCGGGACTACCTGGAATTTGCCAAGAGGTGAGGCACCCCACAGTCACCCACAAAAACATCCTGGCAGATCGGGCTATGGGCGTGGGCCTTGGTATGGACTCTTCTACCCTGTTCACTCTTCTGTGGGCCCCCACCCGCTTTCGCCCTTCCCCAGCACTGGGGTGGGGGGGCAGGGTTTATGGGGGTACTAGGGCTCTCTCTCTCCCTCTTTCTTTCTAGGACAACAGCTGTCCTACATTGTGCCCCCCAGGGGCCAGGGGCCCTGCTAAGCTCTTCACGTGCTGTATCTCATGCACTCCGCCCAGTCACCCTATTAGTCATCATGTGGTCATGGTCCCCAGGTTGCCGAGCCCTCGAGTGAGGAGTGGAGCCTGATTATTCGAATCTGGATCTGTCTGTACAAACCTGGTTTGCTCTCAGTTGGGCCCTTCTTTTGCGGACGTGCCCGAGGCCTTTGCCTCTCCTCTGAAGTGCTTCAGAAGCCGTCAGCTGCGTACAGAGCTTCCTGTGTGGAGCATTAGACACAGGGAAAGGTGTTTCTGGAACAAAGTTTGGCAGCCCTGGGCCCGACCATGGTCCACTGGGTTTCTGAGTCATTGCTTCCCCACCGCAGGGGACCTATTTGACCTGCAGACTAAGCCGTCTCCTCCCCGGCCCTGCCCCTTCAGGCATGAGCTGCACGTGATGGTGGATGAGGTCTACATGCTGTCCGTGTTCGAGAAGCCGGCGGCCTACCGCAGCGTCCTGAGCCTGGAAGGGTAAGGCTGCCCTGCCCACAGCCACAGGGCCGGCTCTGCCAGCCCCCGGTCCTCCGGCCCCTGGTGGCCCCGCCCACGTGACGTGACCTGTCCCAGGGCAGCTTCCTTCCATCCCCCTGATCTGATCCCACTGTCCCCAGACCCCGTGAGGAGAAGATGGGAGGGCTGGGCTACATCAGGGTTTCTGAGAGCTCCAGGGAGGGGCTGGGCCGTAGGCTTCCTGGGGGTGGAGGGGCTGCGAGGGTGGGAGCTGGCCCCCTGTGCCGTCCGCTCAGCTCCAGAGTGCCTTCAGCTGCGTCCATCCATCCACCCGCTCGCTCGCTCACTCCGCCCATCCTTCTGCAGCCCCAGCCGCGTGCCAAGCACTTCTAGCTGTTGGGGCTTTTTCACTAGATTTAGCCTGAACCAAGAATCTGGGCTGAAAGAGTTTTGGAGACTCTCAGACCAGATCACCCACAGAGTCTATACATGCGGCATTGAGAGACTCTAACTGTTCCTGGTATGTGTTCAGAACTTTGGACCCCGTGAAATCCTTTCCATTGGTTCTCTCAGCGGGTCCTCGCGAGGCTCTGCCAAATGCACGGTTGCGACTCCTGTTTGTTTATGGAGTAGGACAGTGAGGCGCAGAAAATGAACGACTTGTCACCTCCCCTGTGCCAGACCCTGCTTGGTGCTGGGATATAACAGGGACCGAGAAAGACGTAGGCCCCTCTCAAGCGGAACTTTTATTTCTAGCCAGAAAAAAACATTTTGGAGATTTCATTTAGTTGAAGTAAATGAAAGACTCCACACATGCAGGAAGGAGAGGGGGAGAGAGCCTTAAGCAGACTCATGCTGAGGGCAGAGCCCGATGTGGGGCTCAATCCCACGACTGTGAGATCATGACCTAAGCCTCAACCAAGAGTTGGATGCTCAACCGACTGAGCCAGCCAGGTGGCCCCAGAAAAAACATTTTAGTGGCGAAATACACAGTCATTTGATTGTGGCTGTGACAAGTGCTAAAAAGGAGAAGTCTGGGGAGGCATGAGGGGATCTGCTTGGGGTCCCCAGTGGGCCCAGGCTACTGGGAGTGGTCAGAGAAGGTCTGTTTGAGGAAGCAGAACTTGAGCTGAGCTCTAGATCAGGGATCAGGAAGTATTTTTGGATTAGATGTCGAATAGTTTTAGGCTTTACAGGCCTATGGTCTCTCATTCAACTCTGCCATATGGCATGAAAGCAGCTATAGACATTATGTACATGAAAAAGCACGGCTGTGTTCCAGTAAAGCTTTATTTACAAAAACAGGCTGTGGGCTGGGTTTAGCCTGCAGGCTGTATTTTGCTGACCCTGATGCTAAAGGATGTGTAGGAATTGATGATTCAAAAAGGTGAGACCAGGGCTTCACACAGACACAGAACTAAATTCATCCAAATGTGTATGAGCTTTTGTGGATCTGTTTTGCCTCTGTCCCCACCTGTATTCTCTGCAGGCTGCCTGACCCCCAGAGGACCCACGTGATGTGGGCGACCAGCAAGGTAGGTTCCTGGCTGGCCTCGGGGGTGTCACGGAAGTGGGAGGGCAGAGAGGTGGGTGGAACCAGCTTCCTTGGTGGAGGGCTGGCCACTGCCCAGGGTGCCTTTCTCTGCAGGACTTTGGGATGTCTGGGCTCCGCTTCGGCACGCTCTACACGGAAAACCGGGACGTGGCCACTGCGGTGGCTTCCCTCTGCCGCTATCATGGCCTCAGTGGTTTGGTCCAGTACCAGATGGCACAGCTGCTTTGGGACCGTGGTGACTGTCTGGGCCTGGTCATTTGAGAATGGGGGGTGGAGAGGTTATAGTCAGTTGGGAATGGATCAAGGGTGCTTCTTGCATGAGAAGAATTTGGGGTGGTGTTCGAGAACCCAGTGCCACGACTGGTTCATAGCCCACTCCGTCACTTCCTGACCATGTGGCACACTACTTCACTTCCCCAAACCTAAGTTCGTGTGATTTATCAATTCGAATAGCACCTGGTATATCATAGGCACTTGGTCAACGTGAACTCATCATTATTAGCTGTGAGCCCTTGAAAAAAGAGAAAGTAGAAGCAACAAAGGGAAAACAGTTATAATGGGAGTATCTCTGCCTACGAGGATCTCAGCTAGTGGGTCTAGATAGCAAAGGGGATCTATAATTGCCACCTTGTAGTGAGCCCTGCTAGATGTTCTCATTGCATCACCTTATTTCCCAGAATCCTAGGATGCAGACATTTCCTGCCTTTCCCCTGGTATTTTATAGATGTGGAAATGATTATACACCTGCTAGAACAGCCAAAATTTAAAACGACCCCATCACATGCTGGTGAGGACGTGGAGCAGCAACTCTCACACTGCTCGCGGATGGAAGGTGTTGTGGCCACTTTGGAAAGCCAAGTAGCTTGCTGAATTAAACCCACACTTACCACGTGGCCCAACAATCCCACTCCTAAGCTGTTTCTCCTCATGGTCGCACAAAACCCTCCGTGTGAAAATTTATAGCTGCTTTGTTCACAATCACTCCAAATGTCCTTCCGTGGGGGAAGGAGGGAACAAAGTGGGGCACATCTGTCCAATGGAGGAGGGCTCCGCGGCGAGGTCCAGGGCAGTCCACAGTAAGCTCAAGGGCATTGTGCTGTGTGAAGGGGGCCAGTCTCCAAGGGTGACATGACTGTATGATTCTACTTCTGTGACACTGTAGAAGAGGCAAGACCAGGTGACAGAGAACTGACAGACCAGTGGTTGTCGGGGGCAGGGAAGTGTCGGGACTATGAATAGCACGAGGGTGCTCTTTGGGGCCAGGGAACTGTTCGGTGTCCTGCCGGCAGGTGGTGGGTTACACAGATAGACACTTGTGTTAAAACTCATCAAAAGGGGGTGGGGTGCCTGGGTGGCGCCATCAGTTAAGCATCAAACTCTTGGTTTCAGCTCCGGTCACAATCTCAGGGTTGTGAGGTTGAACCTCGCATTGGGCTCCGCGCTGGGTGTGGAACCTGCTTGAAATTCTCTGTCCCCTGTTCCCTTTGCCCCGTCTGCATGCTCGCTCTATAGCTCTCGCTTTCTCTCACTCTCAGAAAAAAATAAAATAAATAAATTGTTTAAAAACGATTGAAAACCCTCATCAAATGGGACACCAAAGAGAGTTAATAAAAAGCTAAGGATAGGGAGGTGAAGTTGCCCCAGGCCCCACCTCTTGTCAGAGGCCAGGCTGGGATCTGAACAGCAGCCTCTGGGGCTCAGAAGCATCTGTGTGGGAGGGGGCCTTCTGCTAGGATCTGCACCCCGGGGGACCCTGTGTCTGCAGGGCTGGCAGCTGTGAGGCCAGCTACCTGGATTTCCAGTGCTTTCTACCAACAGGGACTATTCCTGTGGCCCCCACCCACAGCTGGAGAAAGGATCTTGGCAGCTCATGGCCTTTCTTTTGTCAGCATTTAGATTCGTGGGCAGCCTGGAGGGTTGGTGAGAGATTTCTTTGTTTGTTTCTCTTTTCCCCCAAACAGACTGGATCAACCAGGTGTACTTACCGGAGAACCATGCCCGGCTCAAGGCTGCCCACGCCTACGTGGCAGGAGAGCTCCGGGCCCTGGGCATCCCGTTCCTGAGCCGCGGGGCAGGCTTCTTCATCTGGGTTGACCTGAGGAAGGTAACACAGGTGGGGCTGCATGGGTGCGGGGTTGGGGGGGGCGGGTAGTTGAAGCCTCTCTCCGGCAGGTGAGGGGCAGGGGTGTCTCCTCTCCTACCTGAGCCCCTGCCACCCTCCCAGTTCCTGCCCGAGGCCACCTTTAAGGCAGAAATGCTGCTTTGGCGCCAATTTTTGGACAACAAGGTGCTGCTGTCCTGTGGCCAGACCTTTGAGTGTAAAGAGCCCGGCTGGTTCCGCTTGATCTTCTCGGACAAGGCCCACCGGCTTCGGCTGGGTAAGCGACCTCCCCTCCTCGCCGCACCCTTCACTCTGCCCTCCCGCTTCTCGTCCCACCTGTGGCTCCAGCAGCCTCAGCTGGCCCGTCCTGCCGACCGAGCCGCCAGTGCCAAGGGGCTGTCCCTTCTCCTTCCCAGGGATGCAGAGGGTCCGGCAGGTGCTGGAGGGCAAATCCCGGGTGGCAGAAGAGCCCTATTCCTGTCAGACCCAGGAGCCAAGGAGTCAGCGCAGGTGAGCTGGTCATCGCCTGGTGACAGCAGGGCCTGGTGACAGCAGGGCCTGGCAGCCACCGCCAATCTGAGCCGACTGGGGCTGCGGAGACCCACGGCAGCTGGGCCTTTTGTCAGGAGGGAGCCCAGCGTGACCTCACCCTCAAAGAAGAACCATTCCTGGCCCCTCTCAGGGCATGGGATAGGCTCCTCCAGCCATGCTGTGCCTCGGCCCCTCCCCCTCTATTAAACAGAACTGGAAGAAACTAGGAGCCTCTGTTGTGAGTAATTTTTTAAAAAACTTTATTTTTTTCCTTTCAGTGTTCCAGGATTCATTGTTTATGCAGCACACCCTGTGCTCCATGCAATACGGGCCCTCCACAATACCCACCACCGGGCTCACCCCATCCCCCCCGCCTCCAAAACCCTCAGTTTGCTTCTCAGAGTCCACAGTCTCTCCTGCTTCATCTCCCCCGTGTTGTGAATAATTTACAGAATGGAGGAGTCGTGACTGCTCCCGACCACAAGCCCTTGCCCCCCTGAGGATGTGAAAAGAAAACAACATGTACCTTCTTTTGATGACACCCTCTTTCGTCCTTTGTTGCCGGGAAACAAGTCAGAAGAACAGCGCACAGAAGACAGAGCACACCCAGGAAATAAACAGGAGCGATAGTTCTCAAGTCCCAGGAGGAAGGAGTTAATTCTGTATGTTCCAATCGTTCTCCCCAGGGAGGGTGTGTGGGCCCCCAGGACACCTGGGACCTGGGACAGGCCTCCACTTGGGCGGTGACAGACAAGACGCAGGGGGGCGACCAGGAAGAGCTGCTCTGCCTCCTCCTTCCTGGCAAGGAACTGCCTTCACCAACCATATCATACCCGAGTGAGCCAGCCATGACTGCTGCGGGGAGCATAGGGCTGGACTTGATCCCAGGCTGGCCCTTCCATCCTAAGCAGGCAAGGGGCCACTTGAGCCATCCTCAGGGGAGCTTGAGTTTGGAGCCCAAGTGGGCTTTCTGGACTGACGTTAAAGCTGTGTGCGGAGGACTCTTCTCTGGGGTAGAAAAGCGGTCTCTTTCCTTGCTTCTGTTTTAAGAGAATGTCGGGGCCGTCGTGTGTGCTTTCTGCAACCCAGAGTATTTGATACAGGATTCGCTTTTCTCTACCTTTCTGCTTTTCATCCATTCATCCCTTCTCCATCTTTCCTGAATAACTTCCATGTGCCAGGCACCGTGCTGATAATTTCTGTGCATTATTTCCAACTCTGAGAATCCAGGGAAACGGACCCTATTATCCTCCACTTGGGAGAAGAGGCCACGCGTCTCAGAGAGCTGGAAGGACATTCTCAAGGTCACGGAGCCAGACAGCATCAGAGCTGGGATTCAAAGTTGGGTGGGTTTGGTTGGAATCCTGTGCTGTTTGTACCCTGCCAAACCAGGGACTGGCAGCTGCTTTGACCCTTTCCGGTCCTGAGATCCTGGCTTTGTGCTGTCACCTTCAGTGCCTTCAATTATTGTTCAGTGCCTTTGGCTGTCGCTCTTTTCTATTCCCACTTCCAGGAAACTCTGCTGCTGGGATTTGTTGACTCACTGGGAAGCCTTCAGGTTTTACGGGCCAGAGTAAGAAAGGCCATAAAAACCTCTGTTTTATGGCGCTGCCCTTGGGGTTCAGGGACCCCCCAAGGAAGGACCGCTGTGATACACTCCTTTTAGAATTCTCCGAAGAAAGACTCCTAGCTCTCTAGAGGGCGTCCAGCTGCCCTCCCAGCAGAGGCAGACTGAGCGGGGGATTGGGCCCGAATGTAGCTCCTCTGTTTCAGTCGGCAGAAGGGGGGCCTAGGAGCCCCGCTGTCTTGTGCTGGGGGAAGGGGTGTGCTCCATATGTATCGCTCTGCAGAGTCTGGGTCTGGCATATTCCATACCCATCTCCAGTCCCCCGTGGGCTCATATTTCTGCTTTGCTCCTTAGGATGGCCAGCCAGCTGTGTGTGAGCATCGCCCCTGGGGTCCCCCGGTCTGCCCGAATGTCACTTTCTGTCCCAAGCTTCTCTGACAGCCTCACGGGGACATGTGAACTGGGAACGCCGAGGAGGGTTAACCCTTCTCGGGTGATCATGGGTCAAGGGGGCACAGGAAGCCGCAGATTAATACTTCCGCATGCAGGTGGCCGCAGTAGACAATTGTGACCTGCCACATGGCTCCTCAAAGAGACCCCTGGGATGGAGCACTGGGAGCCCAGGACAGGAGCCTGCACTTTACCATGCCGCTGCGCAGGATTTGTTCTCTTGGACTTCCGATCTCACTGTTCCCTGAGGTTGCTCCCCAGAATAGCTACCTGCACCAGGACTCTCAGGGAACCAAGCAAAGCCAAGTATACGTGATAGGTCAACAACCCCCACTGTGTGTTTCCTGAGCTCACGTTGCTTTCCCAATGGCCCGGAGATGCAGGGCCAGGTTTGGGCCCCAAAGTGATCAGAGGCTTGGCCTAGTGATTTCTGTGAGTCTCTGCAGGAAACCTCTATCATCGTCAATTGCAGGGGGAAATGTGTTTCATAGGGAAACAGTATGTTCCCCTTCTTCCATCAGTGAAAGACCCCAAGCCCTTCTCTTACTGAAGATTCTCATTTACAAATGACTAAAACCAATTAAACAAAAGGATGGGTGGGTTGATTGAATGAAGTAGGAAGGGGAAGGAACAATGTTGCAGGCAGGGCTCTGGCCAGGAGTTCAAATGATGGCAGTGGATGTGTGCTCTTGCTCTCTGCCTTCTGTCTTCTGCCTTCCTTTTCAAACTTGCTCTGTTCAGGGGGTGGCAAGATGGCTTCCGAGCTCCCAGCACCATGGTGGTGAGAGCAGACACCCCCAGGGTATGCCTCAGCATTCATGTCTCTCCTCTTCCAGGAGGCCAACTGGCCTTCCCTCCATCATCCAGCCCCTCAGGAGAATGCGGTGCTTGGAGCCTGGGTTCTCTTCATCTGTCTGGTCTGTCATCCTAGTT
Organism: Mustela nigripes; assembly: GCF_022355385.1. NCBI lineage: Eukaryota > Metazoa > Chordata > Mammalia > Carnivora > Mustelidae > Mustela > Mustela nigripes. The sequence continues at coordinate 460,299 of NW_026739491.1, forward strand.
GACTTTTCCCCTTGGAGCTTCCTTCCTCAGGGTCTCAGTACAATTCCAGAAGCTCCACACATCACCTCCTCACCAAGCGCTTCTAGAGACAGGAAAGAGAATATGGTTTCTGGTGCTTCCTTTTCATCTTATTTCAGTCACTTATTCCCCCATATATATATAAAAAAATTACATATATATTCGTCAGGCCTCACATTTCTAGGGGCTCTTTATATATTCTCCAAGTGAGCCCTTTGCCAGAGACTCTGAACTCATTCACATTCATACTCAGCATTTTCTTCATCCTCCTCCGGAACATGGAAATGACCTGAGAGCATTTAACTCTTAACTGCTTTATATTCATCTCCTGTGACATTGTCAACGAGTGCTTTAGTTCATGCCTAGGCTGTTTGCCAGCGTGTTTTTTCCTTCTTCCTCCAGAAACTGCTTTGAAGGGTCATGACAACCCCAGTTAGAGTGAAGACTAGAAAAAACAGAACCTCTACTTTTCACGCTAACATTTTTAATATCATGATAGTTGCTACGCAACTATCAATGGGATGTTTCATGTCTAACATCGTGTTTCCTTGGACTCCATCACCCTAGTGACAAGAGTCGGGCTGTCCTTCAGAATGCCAGGGGGGTCATGGTAGTCTCCCCAGCCATGGACCAGTTCAGCCAGTATGCATGTGAGCAGATCCGTCTGAAGATACGCCAGCTTCCAGTCCCTCCAAAGCTTAGCTTTCGCATCTGTGAGTCCTGGAATTCGGGCATCATAATGGTGATGTCAGCTCTGTTGGTGGCTCCCTCGAATGCCCACAAGTACTCCAAGGAGGGCTGGGAATTCCTGAAGGAGCCAACCAAGTAACCTCTCAGAGGAACCCACGTGCTCCAGTCAGGAACGGGGGCACCATAGATCTGGAGACTCCGGGCTGGAACTGGGACCCCACCCCAAGGGCAACTCCCAGCCTTGTCAGCTCAATAAAGGACTTTGGAAGAGTCTAAAAAAAATATGTAGGCTATATCCCAAGGAGAGTTACAGATACCAAGACTTTTGTCTAGTATTGGTCTCAGGCATCTCCTGAACTTCTGCTGGAACACGGCTTTTATTAATTTTTTAACGTGGAGGTAAAGTTTACATACAGCAAACTGCACATGTCTTCATTGTAAGAGTTAATGACTTCGGTGTCTCCATCTATGTATGGGTTCTGAGTTCCAAGGTTCCAAGGTTCCAAGGTTCTGAGTCTACCCGTAGGCAACTGTGATTCTGGTTTCGCTCTCCATGCAGCAATTTCCCATCAAAGGAGCCATGTAGTTCTTCCCTTTTGTGTCTGGGCTATTTTGTTCAACTTAATGTTTTGAGATTCATTGACATCATTTTAGGTATCAATAGTACATTCTTCCTCTCTTTTTCTTTGTAGTAATATCCACTTTTTCATTCTTGATATTGTAGCTTTTGCCCTGTTCTACTTTATTTTTTTTGTCGTCAGTAGTCAGCTTTATAATGATTTTATCAATTTTTCTGGATTTATTAGTTTTTTTACAATGAACTATTACTTTTGTTAATGCTTCCTATTGTATATTTGCTTTCTAATTTAATGGTTTTTTTTTTTTTTTTGCTTACATGTGAGCTATGATTTTTGCATAAAGGTAAAATGATTATTTTTTGCTCCTTTCTTCTGCCTTTCTGTTTTCCTTATCACCTGCCAAAGCCATTGTTTTTCACTGGTATAAAGAAAAAATGCAAAATGTTTTTCCCTGATATAAAGAAAAAATGCAAAATGTTTACCTCATTAGAAGAAAGGAACTGCAAAATATTGATCTGTAGTTAATGGCATGCCTTTGATAAAATATTCGGATGTTAACTACTGACAGCTGCAATTTATTCTGCATACAGCAAAAGAAGGGGCCCACAATGGTTGGATCAATATGTGATAAGTAGTGCGAAATGTTAATTGCATAGTAGAGATGGTAGTAGATATGTGGGTATTCGCTGGAAAATTCTTCCAACTTATTTATTTTTTTTACCTTTCACCCCCTTCACCTATTTCTCTCACCTCCCACCCCCACCTCCAGCATAGCCAATCTGTCCCCTGTATCTGTAAGCTTACTTTTCTAAAATTTATTTGTTTTTGTTTTTAGTTTCTAATATAAGCGAGATCACCTAGTATTTGTCTTTCTCTTTGTGACTTATTTAGCATGATGTCCTTGAGGTCCATCTATATTGTCCCAAGTGGCAAGATTTCATTCCTGGTTATGGCTGAATAATATTCCATGGTGTTGGGGGCACCTGGGTGGCGCAGTTGGTTAAGTATCTGACTCTTGGTTTGGGCTCAGGTCATGATCTCAGAGTCAGGAGATTGAGCCCCGGGGTGTAGGGCTCCGCACTGGGTGTGGAACCTGCTTTACGAGTCTGCCTCTCCCTCTGCCCCTCCCCCCTACTCTCTCACTCTTGCTAAAATAAATAAATATTTATCTTTAAGATTTTATTTATTTATTTGTTTACTTACTTACTATTTTATTTATTTGACAGAGAGAGAGCACAAGTAGGGGGAGTGAGAGAGGGAGAAGCAGGTGCCCTGCTGAGCCGGGAGCCTGATGAGGGGCTCGACCCCAGGACCCTGAGATCATGACCTGAGCTGAAGGCAGATGTTTAACCAACTGAGCCACACAGTCACCGCAAATAAATAAGTAAATCTTAAAAAAAAAAAATCCCAAACAACTTGTTTTAAGAAATATTCCATTGTATGTATACATATCCTGTTTTCTTTATCCACTCATCTATTGATGGATTGTTTCCATATCTCGGCTATCATAAATAAAGCTGCAGGGAGCATGGGGATAAACATTTAGTTTTAAATCTCCAAATTTGTCATGTTTATTTTTATAGTTTGGTACAGTCAGTGTTTATTGTTGTTGTTCTTGTTTTAATTGGAATTTGTCTTGATTTACCCATGAGTTTTACTGGTTTCATTGTTTGCCTTTTGTACCTCATCTCTGTCCTTTCTTCTGGTTCTAACCTTCTTTTTCCCTGAAGTACATCTTTCCGAAATGGTTAGGAAAGGTTTATTGATAGTAAATTCTTTCCATTTTTATTTGTCTGAAAATGTCTATTTCTCATTCTTGAAAGATGTCTTTGCCAAATATACAATTGTACACTGACTACTAGCTTGTCTTGGCCTTCTTACGATGATCTTGGGCCTTCCGTGTTTTGTTTTTATTCTTGTTGAGAAGTCAGCCGTCAGTCTCACTGTCCACCTGTTACAGCTACTCTCAGCTACTCTCTCCCTGGATACTGCTTCTCCATTCTCTCTGTTCCCTCCTACGGGATGTACGCTGGCCTTTCCTCTTCTCTCCTCCCTCTCTCTCAGCATCCTCGTCCATCCTTTGTTTTCCGCTCAGTCTGCATTCTGGGTAGTCTGTTCAGATCCAGATCCCAATTTGCCGACCGTGTCTCATCTACTGTTTAACTCAGGCATCGAGTCCCTGGTTTTCGTGTTTAGTGCTTTTTCAATTCCCTCGGTCTTTTCAGAAAATATCATCTTGTTTGTTTCTCATGTTGACATTCCATCTTTCAAGTCTTCGAGCACCATAAACTTACTTATTTTATATTTATTTCTCAGAATCCAATGATCTGTGGTTCTTGGGGGTAAAATGTGTGCTGTTTGTAGTTTCTTCTGACTGGCTCATTTACCATGTGCTCATTTCTGATCGTGAGCTTACGTTGGCTTGGGTTTTATCTGCCAGGATCCCGGGCCGGCTGTGTGGAGGTGTGACCCTCCATCTGGGGGTGGAGGTGAGAGGGGTTCATGTGTTCCTCTTCCGGTGCAACCAACCTGGGTTGCTAATACCTTGTATTACTCTCTAGGCTCGGAACTTTCTGGACCATGCTGGTAGGTATAAATTCAAATCCCACATTGTTGTGAAACCTGATCTTAAATCTGGTGTTTCTCCACTCTCTGGGCAAGATGCACAGTTCTGGGTTTGTTATTGATATCAAGTCGGTTCTCCAGACTCCCCCTCAGTATCCTGGCTTTCCGTGAGCCTCTCGGGACCCACTTCCCATCTTGCACACCCTCACTGTTACTTTAACACTCGATTTTCTCACCGTAGCTTTGTTTCTAGCCTCTGTATCTTTACTTTTTTCGTGAGCTCAGCTACCCATCAGGCGGAGTGTTCATTATATTTGATCTGGGCTGGATAGCTAGCTGTTTTCTAGTTCTCCAGGCTACCCGCAAGTGTTGTTGAAGCCGAGCCAGCATAACGATTCTTTTCACAGAATCTTTTTCCTTGGAGATTATACCTTTCTCCTTGCTTGCAAACCACCATCATTTAAAGGAAGTGGTAAATCTGGGACGCCACAGCGCACTACGGATTCCACCTGCCTGTAACCTCTCTTTCCCCCATGATGCTGCTTTCCTGGAAAGACAGGCCTTGTCTAACTTCCTCTTCTGCTTTTCCAGGACCCATGGGTAGGCTGGGATCTGCGGTGTCTATTCCTCCCCACCCCCATCTTCAACGTGAGTAACAAAACATCTTTCTACAGCTTTTCCTCTTTTAATCACTAACCTCTGAGCTTTCCTACCTTCTCCGAGACTGTGGGTCCTGGCTTCCAGTTTCCTTTCCTGCTCTGCTCCACGGCCCAGCCACCCTCAGCTGCTTCAGCATCTCTGTAGCCTCTACAGTCCAGGCTCTGCGCTTACTTACCGCTGATCACTTGCATGTAGCAATGGAGTCGCATCGTCCTAGTTAAACTGGATTAGAAAAAGCCCATGGTCTTGCTGATGGCTTCTCCTTCTTTACATGCCCTTCTTCTCAGCTGTGCTTTTGCTCCTGGCTTTTTCTTGACCTGGAATGCCCTATTCACTTCTCTACCTGCCCCAAATCCCAACTGTCCTCCAGGACCAGCCAAGATATTAACTGTTGTGTGAAGTCTTCCCACATCTTTGGGACTGGACGTGATTGCTTACTCTTTTGTACCTCACAGCCCTTTGTTTACCTGATCTTGCTTGTGTATTTGTCGTCGTTTTGCTTAGTTCCTCCCGGTGTCTGGGCACCCTTTATTCATATTCGTAGAGCCATTAACTGTGTGCCAGGCACTATATATGTCTAGCATTTTAAGAGGTAAATAAGACAGGTTCCTGGAGGTGGTTCCTAACACAGGTCTTTAACACAGAAAGTCCTCAATTAATGAGCAAATGAGTGATTAATGGAAAGATATATATGTATTTATATATATTATTTTATATTTTAAAATATATTCTGTTTATAATTTATATAATTAATATAAAGTAATATATTTATATAATAAATATATTTACATATTATATAATTTATATAAACATATTTATATATAAATAATGAATAATGAATAATAAATAAGTCTATTTATATATAAATATATTTATATTTATTTTATATTATTATTTATATTTTATTAAATTATAAATATATAATATTTATATATTTCTATATATAAATATTTTTATATATATTATATATTTGATATATATAATATATTTTATATATATTATATATATTTATATTTTTTTATATATTTTGTATATTTTATATATCATTTATATATAAATAAATTATATATAATAATATAATGATAATATAATATAATATATATTATATATATTATATATTATATAATATATATTTAAATATAAATATATATTATATATTTATAATATAATATATATAAATATATATTTATATTTAAATATATTTATATAATACAAATAAAATATTATGTAAATATTATAATAAAATATATAAATCATAATGAAATATTATATAAATAAATGTAAATATATTGCATATTATATAAATAGATAATGATTATATATTATATATTATTAATATTTTATATTATATACAATTATATAAATTATATATAATCATAAAAATATATAAATTATATAATTTATATATTATATATACTTATAATATAATTATATTATATATATAAATATATATATAATATAATTACATTTATATATAAATTATATAATTCATATATATTATATATAAATTTTACATAATATATATAATTTTAATTATATATAAATTATATATAATCGTTATCTATTTATATAATATACAATATTTATGTTTATTTAAATATATAAGTTATATAAGTTATATATAGTCATAAATTATATATAATCGTTATCTATTTATATAATATACAACATTTATGTTTATATAATATACATTTATATAAATATAAATATAGTAATCATAAACAATATATATAAATATAATATATTTTTATATAGTATATGATATAATATGCAATTATTATATTTATATAATATACATTTATTTATTGTATATTATATAAATATAAGTTATATAAATATAAATATCGTATATTATATAATATACAATATATAAAATTATAATATATTTATATATTGTATATTATATAATATACAATTATCATATTTATATATGTATATTATATAAATATAAAATATATTGTATATTATATAAATATAAATATACAATATAAAATATATAAATATATATTTTATATTATATAAATATTATATAAATATAATACATTTGTTGTATATTATATAAATATATAATGATTATATATAATATACAATATATTTACATTCATTTATATAATATATTTTAATATATTTTTAATTTTAATATATTTTATATATTATAATATATTTATATAAATATATAATATATATTGACCCTATAATATATATTTATATTTAATATATAAATATAATATAATATATGATATAATAAATATATAATATAATAAATATAAATAATAATATATAAATATATAATCATTATATATTTGTATTATATATGATATATTTATGTTTATAGAAATATCGATATTAATATATTAACAATTAATATATTAATATAAATATCTATATTAATTGTTTGTATATTACTATATCTGTATATAGTTACATATATTTGTATATTATATAATATAAATATATTTTTATATAATATATTTCTATATTTAAATATATAAATTATAACATATTATTAATATATTTTATTATGTATTATATTAATTATAATATATTATTAAATGTTATGTTATTGATCATAATTTATATAAAATTAATATATTTAATCAATAACATATTTAATAATGTAATTAATAATATAATACATAATAAAATATGTTAATAATATACCATAATATATTATTAATAATATAATAAATAATAAATTTAATCTATGATTTAATATGAACATAATATATTCATATTAAATATGATAATATAATATGTAATATTTTATAAATATATATTAATATATAATATGATCATAATGTAAATATATAATATTTATATATAAATAACATATTTATATATAAATATATATAATTATATATCATATATGTTTTATATATAATTATATATAAAAATAATATTTCTATATACATAATAAATAATATAGAAGATTTATATATAAGATTTATACTTATATGTAAGATTTAAATTTATATCTAAGATTTATATATAAAATAATATATTTATATATTTACATATATCTATATGTAAACTATATATTTACATATTATATAAAATTTATATTATTTTCATATTATTTATACATAAGTAATACATATTTAAGCATAATACATATATACATAATACATACTTATACATAAATAACATATATAAAATATATATAAATAATAATATAAATAATATATAATAAATATATATGAATATATATTTATATAAAAATTATGTATATAAAAATATACAGTTAATATTTTATATAAATTTTTATATAAATATAAGTAAATATATAAATAAATATATAATTAATATGTGCTAATATATTTAAATAATATAAGTAATAAATTTATATATAAATTATGTATATAAATAATATACAAATATATTATACATCAATATAAAATAATATATAAGTATAAATAAAAATATTTATATAATATAAATAATAGTATATAAATAATATATTTATATATAAATAATAATATAGATGTATATCAAATATATAAAATAATATAAATAAGAGAGAGACAAGAAAACAAAATATTTTCCATCTGTCCAGTTATCAAATGGGTGTCTGTGTGGTAAATTTCCTATTGTTTTAGGGACATGTGGATTTGGACGTGGAGAAGCAAAATGTGGGTTTCCCATCTCAAGAATACTCTCATCCCAATATCCCTGGATCAGTAGCAAGCCGGCATTAACTCACAAGAATATTCCTTGAATCACTTGCTGCTGGAAGCCCCCGTTCCCAGACACAGAATCACTCCCATCATTTAAGCTGTAAGCGACAACTTCCACCAGATGGCGCTATGGGATAGCTGGGCCCCGGAAGGGTTCGGCTTCTGCAGCGAGTTACCTGTAAACCGCTCAGGCTCTTTGCGGTCATCTCATCAACCTCCCAATTCCAGCATTCTGCATTTTTGATTGACATTTTTAGCTCCGCTTATGCTTTATGACAGGAGCTTTACTATGCATGTATAAGGCTAGGTCATAAGCAGTACAGAAACAAAATACAAAAGTCTCTTTCCCCCACTTCTATCTCCACTGTTATTCTTTCAAAACTGTTTACTGCTTCTTGGATTCCCTCCAGAAAAGAACATTCTTCATACGCTTGAAGGTAAACTTCTGCGTGTATTTTTCTCTCTCCGGTTTCCGCTTATACATGAGTTTATGGAAAGGGGACCATCCTGACTCAGTTTTAGAGCATGCTTCCGTATTCGCACACCTTCGAGATATACATGCATTCTCACGTGGTTGCACTTTAGTCATAATTTATTTTGATTATTATAAAATTTACCACATTTTATTTTGCTTGTTTCCAGTTTTTAGCTATTATTTGGAACAACGCTGTAATGAGTGTTTTCGGTAAACGCTGTTGAGAATATCCGTAGGCGACCCTCCTTGCTGGGGTTTAAACGTCTTGGTGGGGGAAGGTTGAGGGCAGACACATTTGATGGCTGTAGCCAAACTGCCCCCCAGGAACGCCGCACGCGCACCACTGCTCACTGGAGTAAAACGTCTGCATTTGTGAGAGCTTCGTAAGTGAAGCATGTTGCCTCCCTGTTTGGACCTAAAGGTTCTTTAATTCTGAAGAGTTTCAGGGCGGAGCCTGAGCTTCGCGCGCCTGCCTGGGGAGAAACCCTACGCGGTGCCCTGACTCCTCCTGTCCAGCAGGGGGCGCGGGCCCGGCCGCTCCCGCATGCGCAGTGCGCTCGGTGTCAGACGCCTCCGAGCCCGGTCGCTGGCCCGGCTCTCCCGGCTCTCTCGCGTAGACCGGGCGCCTGGGGTGGCGGCCGGCGAGTCGGCGCGATCCCTCCCGGGCGGCCGTGGCGCGCGCCCTGCGGCATGCCCCGGTGACCGAGCGCGGGGCCGAGCGGGAGGCAACCGTGGCCGAGGTAAGCGCGGCGAGGAAGGGCCTCCGGGACTGCGGCGGAGTCGGGCCCGGCCGCCGGGAAGCGCGGGCCGCGCGGAGGCCTGAGGACGGCGAGGGGCGACCCCATCCCCGCCGGGGCCGCTTGCGACGTCTCCGGCTGTGGGAGCGCTTGGATGTCCGCACCGCCTGGTCCGCTGGCCCGCCCCGCGCTTTGCTGCCCACCTGTCCCCCTTGCCCACGCCCACCCCCGCCCGCTCCTTCGGTCTCCCGGGACCCCGCAGCTGCCTTTCCCGCAGGGTCCACCCAGTGCCGGGACCTCTGCCTTCCCGCTGCCCGTGGCCTGTGGCAGCCCGTGCGGCGCAGGATGCCAGGGCAGGGCTTGGGGCCTCAGGCTCCCAGCGCGGAGAGAAGACTGGGGAAGGTGCCCTGGCTTTGGGCATCGATTCAAAGCTTAGAGGCATTTACCAGACCAGTTTTGAGACTCGGATGATTGCTGGGTGAGACTTACTGGGTCCTTGACTTACTGCTGGTCTGAAGATGCCTTGAAATAGAAATATGTCCGTTTTAATTCTTCGAAGGCAGTTGAGCGCTCTAAGGACTTGCACTGGACTTGGTTTGTAAATTTCAGGGCTCAAAGGCTCTTCGTGGTGATCTATGACTCAGTTTCCAGCATTCCTCACTTCCGCTGCCTTAAGTGTCTTGTTTGCATGGTCTGGTATGAATGGATAGATAGATTTGGGTCCCTCAATTATGCTGCCTCTGCTAATTGAGGAGTGAAAAAGTTAAATCTAGCTTACGCTTTTGTAGGTAACTGGGGGTAGGGTTGGAGGTTAGTAGGACGGGCTCCAGAGTCAGACTGCCATCCTCCAAATCCTAGCCTTGACATTTTTCTAGTTTTGTAACATTGTGCAATTTCTTAGCCTCCCCCTTGCTTTTACCCTGTCTGGAGAATGAGGATAATAGTAGCTTGTCCCGTGGCACTGTTAAAAGATTGAATAAGTTAACACAAAGTGCTTAAAACAGATGCCTGTGGTAAGTCCTCAGTACAGCTTACTTATTAGTTATAGTGTGATTCCCACAATGGAAACCATTGGAAACCATTGGAAACCATTCCCATTGGAAACCATTTTTAGGGATGGTTAGCTCGCATATAACTTTAATTATAAAGAACCCTATCAGGTGAGGCGCTGAATCACAGATCTTCCAGCTTTTGCTAATATTTGGTTCCCTCGTTTTCAGGCATGGTGGGGTTAAGTTCCAGTATTGGAGTGGTCCTAGGAATTCAGTTGTGAGGGCTTTTCTAAAAAGGTTAAGATGAGATTGTGACTCAAAACATGGGACTAAATGGATCGGATCTAGCCGGGAGCACCAAGGAGAGGTTTTTCAGGCACATTTTCGGAATAAATAACTCGAGGAACAGAAAATGTGTCTCATCCTGACCGTAGAGAGGAGTTAAAAGATTTTTCCAGTGACTCAGTGTTTGACAGCTAGCCAGATGATTCCAGTGTTTTGCAGGGACAGGTTTTCTGTGTTTCAAGGTTAAGTTTGTAGGGCTTTGCTGTGAAATTCTTGTTTCATATAGGTTATGGTGTTATGCGGAATGTTAATTAGTAGAAGAATCCTTTCAGTTCTCTTCCAAGAAGCTCACTGTCAGGGCCTTTGAATGTGGTGGTGGTAGCACGAGTGTCCACTTTGGGTTTTTTTTGTTTGTTTTTTTAATATATCATGTATTATTTGTTTCAGGGGTACAGGTCTGTGACTCATCAGTGTTACACAATTCACAGCACTCACCATAGCACATACCCTCCTCAGTGTCCCATCACCCAGCCACCCCATCCTTCCCATCCTCCCTCCACTCCAGCAGTCCTCAAGTTTGTTTCCTGAGATCAAGAGTCTTCTATGGTTTGTCTTCCTCTCTGGTTTTATCTTGTTTCATTTTTCCCTCCCTTCCCCTATGATCCTCTGTCTTGTTTCTCACATTCCTCAGATCAGTGAGATCATATGATAATTGTTTTTCTCTGATTTTCTTATTTCATTTTGCATAATGGCTTCTCGTTCCTTCCATGTCACTGCAAATGGCAAGATTTCATTCTTTTTTTGATGGCTGCATAATACTCCATTGTGTGTGTGTGTGTGTGTGTGTGTGTATGTGTGTATCTATATATCACATCTTCTTTACCCATTCATCTGTTGATGGACATCTGGGCTCTTCCCATAGTTTGGCTATTGTGGACATCGCTGCTCTAATCATTGGGATGTACGGGCCCCTTCAGATCAGTGAGTGTCCTCTTTGGATGGGAAGATTATGACCTGTTTTCTTGGATAATGGTTTTGGAGATACACATCTTTCTGTGCTTCAGTGTGTGGAAATTGACTCCAAAAACATGGCAACCAGTAGAAGAGACACACTTGCAGATACTTAATAATGTAACACAGCAGATGTTGGGCTGAGATATGTGAAAGGTTCAAGGATGCTCACCAAGAAGGTTCTTCATCTCTAAAGCACCATTCAGTAAGGGGCTTCCCCCCACCATCTCTCATCCTTTGCTTTCCTTTTTCATTTAAGGCTTTTCCCCTCTTTTTTTTTTTTTTAAGATTTTTTTCTTTTTTTTTTAAGATTTATGAGGGAGAGAGGAAGAGAGAGTGCAAGCAGTGGGAAGGGGCAGAGGGAGAGGGAGAGAGAATCCCAAGCAGACTTCCTGCTGAGTGCAGAGCCCTGCAGCCCTGAGCTCATGACCTGAGCTGAAACCAAGAGTTGGACGTTCCACCAACTGAGCCACCCAGGTGTCTCTCCCCTCATTTTTAAATGGTTTTACTTCACCTCATGTTCTCACCGTATCTCTCAGCTCTTTGGCAAAGACCCACGGGAGCTTGCTTAGGCTGTGTAGGCATATCTCAGAAATGGGAGTTTACATCTGGGATGGCCCTTAACCAGTAGGGGATGGCCTTCAGAGCATGGATGCTGTCGTTCCCTAGCCTTCAAAGGGACAGTTCTGGGGTGTGTTCTCCGCAGTTCTGCAGAGGACTGAGCCGCATTCCCCAGCTCGGTATGATAACCCTCATGGCTTTCCATTCTTCCCTGACTCCTGTTCTTCGTCCCTTGCTCTGGCTCTCTGGACTCACCTTCTGCAAGCTCCCTGCTTTCCAGTGGCTTTTTCCTTGATTTGGTAGCACATAAACTAAGACAGTTGGTACTAGAAGTGGCTCTAGAAAGCTGACCCTGCGAATAGTTTTGTAAGGCTGGACTCCCTTAGCCCCAGATGGCAGCAAGGACCCATCCGCGGCTGTCGATGACCTCTGGTACTCTCCAGCATCCCGGCTGAACAACTCTCGCCAGCGGTGGGTGGGATGTGATTCAGATGGAGGGGAAAGCCAGAGCTCTAGTGCGTGGGCAGGATGTGGACAATAGTAATGGTCAGGCAGATGGAGCTGGCTGTCCCTGTCAGCTCTCTTCCAGCCTTGAGGTAAGGTCCTTCCTGCTCAGATCAGCCGGCTGTCAACCCAGGACACACTGTGAGTAACAGAAGGCTCTGTGCCAGCATCTCCTACGGCCACAGGCCGGGCTGCTGAAAATCAGGCCCAGAATGTAATCATAATTATGGCAGAACTGCCGAGGAGGCTGAATGTACAGCCTTGGCAGGTGGCCTCTGCCAAAGTCGGGGTGAGACCCGAGCTGGAGGTGTTTGGTGGAAGCACGGAGAACTCTGAACTCCCCGGTTTCCCTAGCTCCCCGGGGCCAGCGGAAGTATCTGCCTCTCCTTTCCTGGACCTGGTGCAGAGACCTTGCCCTAGGCTGTCGCCCTGCAGGGTGGGACTTACCCTCTGAAGATCTGCGCCCTCAAAAAAAAAAAAAAAGATCTGCGCCCTCCTCCCTGTTGCCAAATAGGGACATATAGTCCCTGCTGCTGGACCAAGAGCTTTTGTACAGGAAGAGTCGCAGGACCTGGCTCCTGGGAACCAGCAGGAGCTGGGGGCACACATGCGCTAGTGACTCTGGAGGGTGCTGGGTGAAGAGTGGGGTAGTGGTGGTCCGTGAAGCTGTTTGGGACCGGCCGTGTCGCTTTGGGACCATTCACTCAGGGTTCGGGATGTAATGACCTTGCAAGAGCAGCTTGAGCCAGTCCTAGTATGTTGCTGGACAGATTCCTTGGAACTCGGACATGGCCATGGTCTCTACCACTGGTTCTCAGGTAGGGGTGATTTTGCCTCCCCGGGGGGTATTTGGCAAAGTCTGGATGTAGTTTTGATTGTCAGAACTGGGGGTTCTTTCTGGCTCCCCACAGAAAAGGACGATCTGGCTTGAGATGTCAGTAGTGCCTGCCCTGCAGGGAATGAGATGCCGGAGCTATCTTGGGAGAGTGTTCCAGAAGGGATCAGAGGTATGCGGGGGTGGAGATTTGAAATACATTTCTTATTTGAGGCCAGAGATGTACACCTGCCCATGTTCCCCAGAGGACTCACTTCTTTAATTCTGGAATTAACATGCAATGCCCACTGGAGGCCAGCATCTTCGAGAAGCTCCGTGTGGGCCATCCCCCGTAGGCCAGAACGGACTTTAGATCTGATTGTGGAACTGGGTTCCCACATATCCTCGAGTGTGAGAGGATTCTGAAATAGCAGAGGATGGGGTGGCGCCGACTGTCAGTGGCGTGGTGGACGCGATCCCCACAACAGCCGGTAAAGCCCGACTTGCAGCCGCGTGTTGATCCACGAGGATGTTAATAGGGTACGGTATCCCTAAGAGCAGTGTAGTGGGGTGGCTAATGAAGGTATTGCTTGACTTGTGTAACCAGAAGAAAAAAACAAACCAACCAAGGGTGGGCAAGTGGAAGGCTGATGTCACTATTGCAATGGAAGAATCACGGTTCATCCCAGTTTTGAGAGCGGAGCTCAGACCCGTATCCCATGGATCGAGAGGGAGGCTGCGTCTCTCTGAAGAGGACTTGGCAACGTCCCTTCAAGTATGAGCAGATGTTCACCCAGTCCTTCCTCGCAGCAGCCGCTCTTTATCAGACTCAAGGCACATCGGATAGGATCCGGACCTTTGAGGGTTGTTGTCACAGAATATGAGCTGATGGCAGTACCAGACCACCTTGAGCAGTAGTGTGTGGGACCTGGGAGATCCGCGCCTTAGCCTCTCATCCTTCTGAGGGACAAGGTACAGTTCTTGTGGTCCTTCAAGAGTTCCTAGGACTCCTTAGAGCCCCTGTCACCCTCCTGACTGGCTGTCCCTGGCTCTGTGTCTCTCTCTCCTTGTTGGTTACTCTGGCTGTCTGAGATCACCTCCCAAGTAAGGAAACTCCCTGCACCTTCATCCTTACCTCTAGTTCTTTTTGTGGTGGTGGTGGTGGGGGAACAGGGGGACCAAACTATGACAAGTAGGAAGCGCAGTGTGATGCCTGGGACTCTAACATAGGGGCATTAGCCCCTACTTTGGCCAGCCCTTCTGCTGACCACTGGGGACTCCTACCAGCAGAGGCCAGTGGCTCCCGGTCCTGCCCACACAAGGTGGTGTCAGACTTGTCCGGTTTTCTTGTGCAGGCGGCTAGACGGGGTCTCATTGTGGTTACACGTTTACTGAGCATTAATGAGCTTAAATGTTTTCAGATGTTGCTCTGCCGATTTTATGTTTTGACTGTGAAATTCCTATTTAAGTCTTCTGTCCGGTTTTCTCCTTTTTGTTTGTTTTGTTGTTCTTTGTTTGTTTTTGTTGTTTTGGAGGCAGTCTTTATTCATGTTGTTAGTCCTTGCCGATTACACGGATTGCAGGTCTGCCTTGCTTATTGATTTTCTTTTTACTGCTGTATGGTGTTTTTTGATTAACAGAAGTTCTTAACTTTTCTTAACACAGAATTTATCATTTTACCTTTTTGTGGTTTCCATTTCCAGTATTTTGTTTTAGAAATGATTGTCTGCCCAGATGTCATGGAGATCTCTCTTCTATTTTATAGTTTTGCCTGTTACATGTAGTTTTTTAATTGACCTTGGATAGATTTTTCTCCCCTGTGGCTGCTTTTAACATTTTTCTTTAGCTTTCTTTTTAATTGTTTTACTTTTACATATCTAGGTGGTTTTTTTGTTTTGTTTTGTTTGTTTGTTTGTTTTTTGGTATATATTCTGCTTGGATGTGAGCATCTTGAATCTGTGAATTGGTACCTTTCATTACATTAGGAAAAACTTATCAGAAGACAGCTGGATTCCCTTATCTACTTCTGCAGTCAGTCTTTGCAGTAACATGCATCACATGGCCTCGAAAATGAAAGTGAAAAAGTCCTGTCCAAGTTATTAAAACAGTTCAGAGCCTTTGAAAGGGTCATGGGGTCCTCCTGGAGTCCTCCAAGGTACTCTGAGAACCACCCTAACAGAAGCTGGGGAGTGTTTTACCTTTTTTTTCTGGTCTTAGAAATAATTTGTGTAAAATTGGATTTATTTCTTGAATGTGCAGTTGAACTTCTGGGCCTGGAATTTTCTTTCTAGGAAGGTTTTTAAAGTTTTGATTCAGTTTCTTTGATGTTAAACAACTGTTCAGGTTTGTTTTCAAATATACTGGTGTAAGTTCATTGACATCATCTTATCTTTTAAATACAGGCAGCATTTAGAGTTATGTTTCCCTTTTCATTTTAGATATTTATTTCTGCTTTCCCCCCTCTATATTGATTAATTCTACCAGAATTATATCAAATGTCAGTTGTACTTGCCTTTTTGAAAAGGCAGCTCTTAAGGGTGCCTGGGTGGTGCAGTTGGTTAAGCGTCTGACTCTTGCTTTCAGCTCAGCTCGATTTTGGGTTGCGAGATCAAGCCACATGTTGGGCTCCATGGTCAACACTGAGTCTGCTTGTGACTCCCTACCTCTGCTCTACCCATCGTGTACGTGTACACTCTCTCTAAAATAAATCTTAAAAAAAAAAATCTTTGAAAAGCACTTTTTAGCTCTGTTGATCCTATTTTTTTAATTAGTTAATTACTGTGGTTTTTGTTTATTACTTATTTCCTTCAATTTGGGTTTATTTTGTTGTGGTAGTGTGTTTTACGTAGCCTGTAACTCATGAACATTTGTAAGCTCATGTGTAGATTCTATTTTTGTTCCATTAATCCCAGTTTTGTTTTATATATATATATGTTATATATGAAATCAGTTTTTTTTTTTTTCCAAACTGTGGGTGACCCATTATTGGGTGATAAAATTCATCTAGTAGGTAAGGCCAGCATTTTTAAAACACAGTAGAATAACGGAATAGAAAAATACCGTGTTTGTTAACATGTTTTGTGGCTAGTACTGTATATTAAGGTTAAACATTGTTTTGTGAAGCTTTTAGTTTTAAATAACTAAATAACTAAAAGATGTAGTTATTTACTTTAGAGAGAGTGAGTGAGCACATGCATGTGAGTGGGGAGGGGCAGAGGGAGAGAGCGAATCCTGAAGCAGACTCCCCGCTGAGCACAGAGCCAGCCATGGGCTCCATCTCAGGACCCTGAGATCTTGACCTCTGCTGAAGTCAGGAGTCAGCTGCCCAACCAAGTGAGCCACCTAGGGGCCCCTGGGAAGCTGTTATTTAAAATACAAATGCACACACCTGTGTCTGTATTGGGTCACAGTATAAAATGTATTTCTCCGTGTAGGTTTTAGTTAAAAAAAAAAAAAAGTGTGAAAGCCACTTTGTTAAAAGGTAGTTTGTCTAATTTCAGTCAATATTTCAAAGAGGATGGCTCAAAATAAACACTGAGGAACCTGCTAAAATTCCCGCATCTGTGACTCTGTTCTAGAGGGGCTAGGACTCACCTCCTGCACTGGGGCTGAGGACTCCGGTTTAATAAGCTGCCTCTGCAATATTTGCCCTTTGGGTGTGAGAACCACTGATCCAGGGGATAAAGGGATCTGGAGAGCCTGTTGTGGGGTTCAGACTTGCCATGGAGTGGGCAGCTCTTTGCGTGCATTTGCCCCGAGGCTTCCTATCTTTTAGCTCCCACAGAGACGCAGTGCACCAAGAAAGCTACTGGGGTGGTTGGGGGGGGGGGGCTGTTTCTTAGAAAGACAGAAAAAAGGAAATGGCTCTCGGGGTGCCTGCGTGGCTCAGTGGGTTAAGCCTCTACCTTCGGCTCAGGTCATGATCCCAGGGTCCTGGGATCGAGCCCTACATCGGGCTCTCTGCTCAGCTAGGAGCCTGCTTCCCCCTCTCTCTCTGTCTGCCTCTCTGCCTACTCATGATATCTCTCTGTCAGATAAATAAATAAAATCTTAAAAAAAAAAAAAAGGAAATGCGCTCTCATGCCCATATTTCTGTCCTGGATGAATCAATGAGCATATGTGAATGGTTGATGCAGGGTTCCCCAAAGATGATAATGTGTAAACTTAAAAACGTATGCACCTTCATGCATTAGTCTGTGACAAACAAATTTCTTAGGTTCCAACTGATGGTTGCAAGTGGTACAAGTTGCAATCTTTCATAACTGTTTACATTTTGCCTCCAAAGCTGGTGTGATTGCAGCATTCAAGGCTCGGCAGTATCCTGGCACCTAGGCAGTGCGGGCAGTGATGGGGGAGAGCGCCATTTAGCCAGATAAGCATGGTTGCTCACCTTGAAGATGGTCTGTGAACTTTTCAGTTATTTCCCTTTTTATTAATAGCTCTTCTGAAAGACCAGTGAGTAGAATGGGACCATTTTGTAGGCTGGGACTTGGACACGTGGCTTGCTGAAGCAGCTTACTGCAGTGACGTGGCAAGTCTGTGACACGGGGGACCGTCCGTGGCTCTGCCCTCCCCACGCAGTATCTGGGCATGCGATGGAGGGGCTTGTTTGGGAAGGGTCTGAAGCTGTGGTCTACAGCGAAGGTCTGTATTTGGAGAGGAGGACTAAGAAGCTTCTTTACATCGGTCAGGGATGCTTATTGGCTGTTCCATTCAGGTGTTGCCAGATAACAACCCAACCCAAACTCCGGTGACCTTACAACAATAACTACCAGGGATTTGCCCAGGGTTCTTGCTGGGGATGGTTCGTGTGTGTTCTCTTCATTTTCTTTTGGGGCCTCCCTGCGGTAACTTTCAGCTGGGAGCCCAGCCTCCTGATGGCACGGCAGCCGGGTTCCCAGAGGACAAAAGCAGCAGCTCCAGGTCTCTTAAGGCCTCAGCTCATAAGCCCGAGAACGTCATTTCTGCCACATTCTCCCGGTTAGGGCAAGTCTCAAGGCTAGCCCAGATTCAGGGGGGAAGAGAAACAGAGTCTACCTTATTAGAAAAGTGGCATGCACATTCAAAGATGTGACGAATTGTTGGCATCCGCCTTTGGAAACTCATCCACCACATTGACCTGCCTTTCCCTCCCTCCCGGGCTCCCTGCGCTTTTCTTCCTTCCTTCCTTCCATCTGAATGTGTCGCTTCGTCATCTCCATTATGAAACATCCCTGTATTTTATTTAAAGATTAAAGAGTAATCTAGCCCAATAGTCCTTGGCACCTTACTGATACTTTCCTAGTGGTATTTTTCCATTTTGCATTTTGCCGTAGCTTTGTCTTGCCTCCTTCAGTAGAAAAAAAGTTCCTGGAAGATGGCGTCTTCGCTCTCTCCCTCGTCTCTTGCCGTGTGCGTGGTCGGTGCTCGCTCCTCACAGGGGTGACTGAACAAGTGAACGCAGATGTTAGAATAACCAAAAGTCAGTTTGTCTAGTGGAAGCATCAGTTCATGTTAGGCAACTGTTTTTTTTTTTTTTTTTTAAGATTTTTATTTGTTTAGACAGTGGGAGGAGAAATCTCCAGCAGGCTTCCTGCTGAACGTGGAGCCCGTGGGGCTCGATCCCACTACCCTGAGATCATGACCTGAGCCGAAACCAAGAGTCAGAAGCTCAACCAGCTGAGCCACCCAGGCGCCCCATATGTTAGCCACGTGTTTAAAAACAAAACAATTATTTGGGGCGCCTGGGTGGCTCAGTGGGTTAAGCCGCTGCCTTCGGCTCAGGTCATGATCTCAGGCTCCTGAGATTGAGTCCCGCATCGGGTTCTCTGCTCAGCAGGGAGCCTGATTCTCTCTCTCTCTCTCTCTGCCTGCCTCTCCATCTACTTGTGATCTCCCTCTGTCAAATAAATAAATAAAATATTTAAAAAAAACAATTATCTTTATTCTACTTTTGATTTTCTTCCTTGGTCAGCGGCCCGTCTTCCTAGGCCCCACACATTTATGACTTACGCTTTCTTTTCTTTTCTTTTTTTTTTTTTTAAGATTTTATTTATTTATATGTCAGAGAGAGAGGTAGAGCGAGCAAGCGAGCACAGGCAGACAGAGTGTCAGGCAGAGGCAGAGGGAGAAGCAGGCTCCCGCCAAGCAAGGAGCCCGATGTGGGACTTGATCCCAGGATGCTGGGATCATAACCTGAGCCGGAGGCAGCTGCTTAACCAACTGAGCCACCCAGGTGCCCCATATGTTAGCCACGTGTTTAGAAACAAAACAATTGTCTTTATTCTACTTTTTGATTTTCTTCCTTGGTCAGCGCCCGTCTTCCTAGGTCACACACATCTATGACTTGTGCTTTCATCTAATACATATTTATAGGATATAGTTATACTTATCAATATTTGTATTAAGTATGTATAGTATTAAATATGAAACATAACATATAGCACACATTTAATACACGAATATACATTCGTATATATTTACAGGAAGGGTCCAAAATCCCTTTTCATTATTTCCTCAAACCGCTTCAGGGAAAGAAAGAAGTATGCTGAAAGTCAAACAGTCCTTTCAGGGGTCGCTTGCTCCCCTAACTGCTTCATTTTTCTTGTGTGTCTCCCCCGGAACCAGGAGTGGGAGGAAGAGGCTGTCTGTGTCATTATGTGTGCCTCGGTCAAGTACAATATCCGGGGTCCTGCCCTCATCCCAAGAATGAAGACCAAGCACCGCATCTACTACATCACCCTCTTCTCCGTCGTCCTGCTGGGCCTCATTGCCACCGGCGTGTTTCAGTTCTGGCCCCATTCCATCGAGTCCTCCAGTGACTGGAACGTGGAGAAGCGCAGTGTCCGCGACGTGCCCGTGGTCAGGCTGCCGGCCGGTAGCCCCCTCCCCGAGCGCGGCGATCTCAGCTGCAGGATGCACACGTGTTTCGATGTCTACCGCTGTGGCTTCAACCCCAAGAACAAAATCAAGGTGTATATCTACTCTCTGAAGAAGTATGTGGATGACTCTGGTGTCCCGGTCAGCAACACCATCTCCCGGGAGTACAACGACCTGCTCACGGCCATCTCCGACAGCGACTACTATACCGATGACATCAGCCGGGCCTGCCTGTTTGTCCCGTCCATCGACGTGCTTAACCAGAACACGCTCCGCATTAAGGAGACCGCTCAGGCGCTGGCCCAGCTCTCTAGGTACGTAGCACGTTCGCACGGGAGCCAGGGCCTTCGGGGAGCTCAGGGGAAGGACGGGCAGAGGGCATGGTTCTCCTCGGGAGCTGGCCTCCAGCTGCTGTCTCTTGCCTCGTGGGAAGGCCTGGGTGTGCGTGACCAGCTTGGAGCACGAAGCCAGGGCTGGAAGCCCTTCGGCTCTGTACTCTGTAAAGTGCTTTGCCATCCTTGCTTTTGCTGGGGGCTCCCACCATCTTAGAGTTTAAAATCTAAGGATGGCTCATGTTCCCATAGCTTTCTTGTTCTATTGAAATCTCCCCCCACACCTTATGACTTATGTAAGACTACATGCTCACTGTAAAAAGTCTGAAAATACAGGTAAGCAAGAAGAAGCATGTAAGGTTCGTTCCATGTTGCTGCCTTAATGATGTTGCTTCCCAGCTGTTTTTGTTTTATAAAATATACACATGTATATATACATTTTTGTATGACATAGATGCATGTGCATGTGTATGTATGTGTTTTGTTAGAAGTGGAATTACACATTCTCTGCGCTTGGGCTGCCTTTTTTCCTCAATACATTATGAATATATTTCTAGATAATTTTGTATTAGTTTACTATGTAATTTTTAAGGGTTGTACAGCCTTCCATTTTACACATGTTCTGTGATGTACTCAGGCAGCCTTCTGTATTCCTTTTTTGTTTCTTTAACCAAGTGGTGAACATTTAGATCATTTTCAGGTTGTCATTGTCCCAGGCACGCCTGTAGTGGCCGAGCTCCAAGGACACATCCACCTGTTTTTTCTTTCCAGGAGCCAGGCTAGTTCCTGGTGTACTCTCAGAATTTCTAGGAATTCTCTTTGCAGCCCTGAGAAGTGGCCCTGTTTGGGGTTGGGGATACTTGCGGCTTGTCTTCCAGTAACTGACTTTTGTTTCTGTTTCTTCACCGTTGACGTGTGAATTCCCAGGCATGTTTCATTTCTTACCAGGTGGGATCGAGGTACAAACCACCTGCTGTTCAACATGCTGCCTGGAGGTCCCCCAGATTACAACACGGCTCTGGATGTCCCCAGAGACAGGTGAGTGTATTTGAGGTTGTGCCTGTGATGGGGTTATGAGGATTAAGGAAATGCAAGACCCTTTCTTTGGTGGGAAGTCCTCTGTCTAAGCCTAGTGGGATAGACTGTGCAGTCAGAATTGTTTGTTAAAATGTCCTAGGCATTTCCCTCCTTGAGATGTAGATGTGGTGAGACCGGACCTGCTTTACTCTGTTGGGGAGCACCAGCTAGAACTTACGTTGTAGCGCAGTGTTTTAAAAAATCATCTTTTTTTCTCGGTCTGGGTTTTCTCTCCTTACTGTAGCACCCCACCCCCAAGGCCCGCTTTGTGCCTTGTGTCGGCTCTGTCCAAATTTGGGAGCATTTGCGAAAAGCAGAGCCATAGCTTGCTGTAGGAAGGGGACGCGGAGGTGTGACAGTTACGCTCACAGCCTGTCATGTTGGGGAACGAGGGCGCTCCGGTTCATTTACTCGACATCGCCTCGGTCAGTAGCGTCCTCCCCTCCTGGCCCCCACTCCCTTCTTTCCTTCCTCTCTTCCTAACAAACCTTCCAGACAGCACGCGGGGTGTGGGGTGGTTGGGATCGCAGGGTTATGGTTCCGAGTCTGCTCACTCTGTTTACCAGCCCTTTTCAACATCGACTGAGCTGCTTGGGTTGGAGGCTTTCCAGGAGGCGCAGGAGTGGGATGCGGTTCCTCTTCTAGTACTGGGCTCAAGGCTTTGAGGAGAGCAGAAGAGTGAGGCCCAAGATGGGGGTCCCGGGCAATACTCAGGGTACAGCAGTGTTGTAAGCTGACATCAGAACTCACTCATAAGTCATTTTATTACAGTTGATGTTTCACTCTTAAAATCAGTGTTATGGTTAGAGAGTAGCTTGAGGCCCGTGGTGTTCTCAGCCCACAAAGGCCAACACCATCATTTATGAAAATCTACACTTGGTACTACTTTTCCCTGCAAGATTAAATCCAAGCCCTCTTTGCCTTAAGTAATTATGTAGGGTCAGTGTTGTGTTTCTGTCTGGAAATACAATTATCACTAGAAGAGACCTGCACTCCAGGACTGCCCGTCCCGCCCCCACCCTGCACACCCCCGCCCCTGCCACCTTCCATGTAGAAAGCATCTTGGTCGATAGAGGGCAGTCGGGCCACACAAATTCTATAGAAACCAGCCAAACACAAGGTGAGCCCTGGTTTGGCCCGCAGCCCCGGCGTTCCTGAGTGGGCTACTGTTTTATGGATTTGGTTGCTCTGGGGAAGTGAAATCCTTCAGGGAACAGAGAAGGGAAGAGAAAGCTGTTAGGAATGTTGTGTCTTCACCTGCTGTTCTGGGTTTATTTTGAGAAGGACTTATTTCTGTTTGGGACATTTCACTTTTTGCTGACATTTTGGTATATGTATTTGCATGGGAGAAGGATTTTATTTTTATCAAGTGCACATGTTAAATGGGGTTTCATTTCTCTATGGGAAAAGTGTCAAGTACTCAGGCAGAAGTCTGAGTTCTGGCTAGTGGTTAGGTGTTAAGGATCAGGAAGGTTAAATCTTTTTCCCTGTGCATGTATTTTTGTAAGTGATTATAGGCAATACTATGGCAAGTAATGAATCACTGTGTAGTCCTCCTTTGTCTGAGCATGTGGGAAATTTTGTTTTGAAACCTAGGTGGTCTTCTGGTTGGAGGGAAGAGTAGATTTTTTGTGTGTGTCCGTTTTTTTCTATCATTTGTCCTTGTTCCTGGATTCAAGAACCATGAGGACAGAATGGTTTTAGCAAGAGCTGCCTATTGGGTTATTTGGAAATTAGAAAGCAGGCAGGCCAGATTAGACTGCTTCAAGGGTCTGCTGAAGTCTAAGGTCATAGGTGTGATTGCTTGAGGATGATTTTACTTGGGGAGATGAAAGGGTCAGGACAGAAGGAAATGTCTGCTCAGCGTATATATCTTTTGTGCTGCTTAAATCTATTTTTACTTCCCTTCCAATTTTTAAAAATCCTACACATGATACTTGTATACTTTCTTTGTGCAAGATTGCAACAATGTACGAACATATAAAGAGTAAAATATAAACATATGCTTGAAATCCTCCTCTGTTTTCATTCCCTTACTGAAAGGTCATCCCTGTCCTCAAATACAATGTATTTTTCTAGCCTTTTATCCATGGATTTATACACAAACAAGTATGAATATGTGTGTGCATATGTCTGTAGTATACATGCACATACACACACATGTGTGCACGTACACCCATTTTAAGTGGGAGCAAATTATACCTCTTCAGTGCCTTATTTTACCAATCTTTGTTTTCTCATATATGTTCTGCAATATTATTATGCCAATTTTTCTTATTGTTTGTTTGTACACATCTCTCGCAGATTTCTACTTCGTGTGAGTTTTATTTAACTTGTTATGGAGAATTTCAAACCTGTGTAAGAAAAGAGATTAGTAAGGTCAACCCATGTCCCTCTCTCCGGCTTTGGTAATTATCAACTCAGGGCTGGTCTCCACTCATTTGTACTCCTACCCATCCCCCACCAGGTTATCTAGAAGCAAATCCCAGGTGTTATATCATTACATCTGTAAATATTTCCATTTGAATCTCTCTGCTATAAGGGATTTTTTAAAAATATAACTGTACTGGGGGGCACCTGGGTGGCTCAGTGGGTTAAGCCTCTGCCTTCAGCTCAGGTCATAATCTCAGGGTCCTGGGATCGAGTCCCACATTGGGCTCTCTGCTCTGCAGGGAACTTGCTTCCTCTTCTCTCTCTCTCTGCTTTCCTTTCTGCCCACTTGTGATCTCTCTGTGTCAAATAAATAAAATCTTAAAAAAATATATATACTGCTATTTTCACACCTAAAAATTAATAGGAACCTGGACATCACCAAATATCTAGCCATTGTTTAGATTTACTTGTCTCATACATATTTTTTTATATTTGTTTGATTCAGTACACAAATAAGGATGACTAATAGAATTGGTTAGCTTTTTTTTTTTTTTTTTTTTTTTTGGCAAAATTTGAAGCTTTGCATTTGAGGGGTTTGCCAGCCTGATTGCATGCATGGTTCAAAAGAAAGCAAAGGATGAGCTTGCAGACGAGCTGTGCTTAGGCCCTGTGGACACTCAGATGGGAGGAGGACCGGGGAGCACCTGAGGACAACCCGGAGCAGGGCTGGTGGAGTGCGTGAGGCTGTGCAGAGGGCTCTGTGACAGAGGACATGTCCTAGTGTCAAGAAGGCCGGCAATAGGCAGAGGACACTTCGAGTGACGTAACACTTGACCTGGCATCAGTCTGATGATCAGATTAATGCTTTTTTTCACTGCAAGTTTTCTGTTCAGTCTCTTGCAGCTTTGGAGCTGATCTCTGATTTGGGGCTACATAATAGGAAAACAGTGTGCTTTTCAGAAGGGAACTTTGCACTCAACGCAAAACACATACTCTGTAGAGCAAGGGACGCTCACACTGTGGTCTCCATTAGCATGTTATGGAGTCATTGGCAGAAGAAGATACAGGGAC
The DNA here is from genome assembly GCF_022355385.1 of Mustela nigripes. Taxonomy (NCBI): domain Eukaryota; kingdom Metazoa; phylum Chordata; class Mammalia; order Carnivora; family Mustelidae; genus Mustela; species Mustela nigripes. The sequence continues at coordinate 485,574 of NW_026739491.1, forward strand.
TTGAAGTCCGAGTCTTACCAGTAGCGGGGCAGGTGTGAGGTCTTTTTAGCTAATTACAGTCCCAGCTCTTGCCGAGGTCGTAAGTAGAGATCTCGAGTGTTATCTGTGACGTAAGACCTACTTCCATTTGCATGCTTTCCTCCTCCCCGTGCATAACTCCCACTTTGCTCTCCGGGAACAGAGGAACGTTGGGGCCCCAGGGACAGAATTACAGTACAAGGTGGTGTGATACGCACCTGCTTCCTTTCTGGCCCCATGTGCGTTCCCCTCTGCTCTGCGGCTGTGGGTGTAATTGCCTCGTCACCCCCCCACCCTGGCTCACCAGGGCTGCTTGGTACCTGTGTATTGGATTCGTGATTGTTTGTTTGCACAGAGATCATGCGTTCCCCTGCAGTCTGCTTGCTGTCATGGAATCAGCCCAAGTTCTTGGTGGATGGATTCATTGCTGAATGCTAATCAGGAAAAATCAGACCGTATGCTGGTACTAAGGAGAGCTGCTACGTTTTCCAGAGGAGACTGGCAGCTGGAGAGGTCTTTAGCCTGCACATTACCTCACTAACCAGTTCTTGGTTTCAGAAAGCTTAAACAAACAGATTGGGATTTCCAGGGGTGGTTGGGAAATCTTTGAACTTAAACTGGTCGTGTTCAAATGGAATGGAGGTTGTCAACAGGGCAGGGAGAGGATTGGTAGCAATCAATATTGCAAAAAATGTGGTTTCTCAGTTCAGACGTTTTGGCTCAGACTGTACGATGTGTGGAACTGGCAAAACTCTGCCCCAGTAAGTGATTTTGATGGATCTGGGACCCTGGGGACAGAATAACAGTAAAAGTTGGTGTGATCTCCACCTGCTTCCTTTCTCTGATGAAGTGTCGCTGTATTACTTGCTGGCTCCAATTAAAACAGTATGTTCACAGCTTTCCGATTAAGGAGAATAAAGCTAGTGCATGCAAAGTGCAGGCGAGGCACTAACGGTCTGATCCTGGGTTCCTGCTTCCTGCGCGGGGGCTGAGGAGCTGCAGTGGAGGCGAGAGCTGGGGGACAGCCCTTGGACAACACTGGAGAGACCTGCCCAGGGCAAGGGACTGGGGGCAGGCGTGTGCAGCACCGGATGAGATGTTTTGCTGTCATCCGTGCTTTCTGTGACCATTGTCGCCTGAGATTCAGGCCAGAGGGTCAGTGAGCGACTGCCCCAGCTGGGCTTCCCCTGCCGACCTGTCGTCTGTTCCTGCTGGTGTGAGTGTTGCAGCGTGGGGTAGGACTTCGGGAAGAACTGAACGGGGTCTGAATAAGGTAGCAGAGGGGCTGTTTACAGGGTGGCCTCTGGGCTGTGATGTGTTTTTAAAAAATGGAAAAGGGAAGACTGCTTAGGCCCCCAGAAGAAGGCTGCTAACTCAGGGACCGCACGCAGCTGATGTCCAGGAGGTGTTGGATGTGAAACACAGAGCATGATGTCTTCAGAGACAGGAGACAGGAAGCAGGCCTCTGTTGGTATTATTACTGACCTGGGGACTCCTCTCCCTTCCCACGGAGCTTCTCAAAATGAAGGCCTTTCTTTCTCATTGTTTGACAAAACCCTTTGCTTTTCAGGGCTCTCTTGGCTGGTGGTGGCTTTTCTACGTGGACTTACCGGCAAGGCTACGATGTCAGCATTCCCGTGTACAGTCCGCTGTCGGCAGAGGTGGACCTTCCCGAGAAGGGACCAGGGTAAGGGACATCCCGCCAGCCAGGTGCACTGTGAGGTGCCGACGAGCGCTGCGCGGTTGGTGTCCAGAGCCGAAGCCTCGGTTACAGGCCTGGGGCTTGGAGTCTGCCGTCTTCCCCACCCCCGCCCCCACCCCATCCCACCCCAGTTTCTCCTTCAGTTTTCTCTGGCTCAGTGAGTGGACGGTGCCGGCTACCCAGCTTTCCAGATCTGGAATCCCTGGGGTGTTCTTGACTCCTTCTTCCTCTCCCTCTCTTCCAGAAGAGTAAGTCCTTTTGATTGTCCCTCCTAAATATTTCTCAGATCTGCCTTCTTCTCCATGTCCTCTGCCCCCGCCCGACACCAGCTTACTGTCATCTCTCCCTTGGATCTGGAAACAGCCCCCTGTTTGGTTTCCTTGCCTCTAGTCTTGCTGCCCCCACAACCGGGTTGTTCCTGATTACCCACTTCCCTTCAGATAAAGCCCAGACCCCTTAAAATGTCTTTCAAGACCCTCTGGCACGTGACCATTCATTCTTTCCATCTCTAGCTTTTCCCCCACCCCACTTTTAGTTTGTAGAAAGAGCATTGCTCTCTCGGGTTTTTTGGGGGCTGTAAAATCTTTCCGTGGTCTGGAAGTCTTCTTCCTCATTTTCATCAGATTGATGACCTACTTGTCCTTTAGGTTGAACTTGAGCACTTCTCACTCCAAGGGGACTTTGCTAACCCCCGGATTGGTTCTGCGTTATACCCCCATAGCAGCTTCCACTTCTCCTACGGTACCAGTCACTGGGCCACGGTGTAATAACTTGCTCACGGCCTCTTTGCTTGGGATTTTGGATTTTGCAGTAAGGCTAGTGCCAGGTCTGGTTTTTTGTTTTTTGTTTTTTTTTTAAGATTTTATTTGTTAAATTGAGAGAGAGTGAGCTTGAGTATGGACAGAGGGAGAGGAAGAAGCAGGCTTCCTACTGAGCAGAGAACCAGTGCAGGGCTCAAGCTCAGGACCCTGGGATCACGGCCTGAGCCAAAGGCAGACACTTAACTGACTGAGCCACCAGTTGCCCCCAGGTCTGTTTTTTAACTGCCGTGTTGGCTATGCATATCACATGATCCGTTCATATTGTTGACATGTGAGTGAATTAAGTGAAAAGGGCTGGCAGCTTGGGTGTGCAGGGCATCTTGTCTAGTCTTTTTTGATGTAGTTGGTTTGAAATTGCGCGCTAATTCTTTTTTTTTTTTTTTAAGATTTTATTTATTTATTTGACAGAGAGAGATCACAAGTAGGCAGAGAGGCAGGCAGAGAGAGAGGAAGGGAAGCAGGCCCCCTGCTGAGCAGAGAGCCCAATGCAGGACTCGATCCCCTGAGATCATGACCTGAGCCGAAGGCAGCGGCTTAACCCACTGAGCCACCCAGGCGCCCTAGAAATTGTGCTAATTCTTGGTGAGAATCTCAATAAGCTTTAAACAGACGTGATGATGATGATGATGGTACTCTTGTGTGCCGTGTGCTCACGCATGAAGGTGACTGATTTGTATATTGCCACACTAGAAAGATCACACAAGGTGAGATTTAAAAATCCACACACAGCATTTGGTCTCAGAAATGAGTCTTAAGGAAATAGTTTGGAAAACATCCCAAACTTCCCCTTAGAAGCCTTTATGGGGGGGCGCCTGGGTGGCTCAGTTGTTAAGTGTCTGCTCAGTGGAAGCCTGCTTCTGCCTTTCTCACTCCCCCTGCTTGTGCTCCCTCTCTCGCTGTATCTCTCCCTGTCAAATAAATAAATAAAATCTTAAAAAAAAAAAAAAAAAGAAGCCTTTATAGGTTCTTGGAGAAATAAGAGAACTTTTCCAAAGTGAAGCATTTCCCTCCTGTGTATGTGTCTCCTACTGTGTAGCCTGGTAACCAAATTCTGAAACCTATTTTAGATGTAGCAGATTTTGTTATTTACATAAGGTGAGATTGAAACATATTTTTATTGTTAGGCAAGTACAAAGAGAGCCGGACAGTTCATGAACTTATTGCCTAGATTTACTTTCTGGATTTTTCTGTTAGTGGACTTCCAGAATTGATTTGTTTTGTTATTTTTTAAATTGAGATATATTCATTCACCATAGAATTTACTCTTTTAAGGAATATACTCCAGTGGGTGTATTTATTTTTTAAAGATTTATTTATTTATTTTAAGGAGAGGGGGGAGAGAGAGAGTTAGCTATTTCTTTGTCTTCTTTGGGAAAGTGTTTGTTTATGTCTTCTGCACATTTCTGGACTGGATTTTTGTTTTTTGGGTGTTGAGTTTGATAAGTTCTTTCTAGATTTTGGACACTAACCCTTTATTGAATATGTTGTTTGCAAATATCTTATTCCATTCCATAGGTTGCCTTTCAGTTTTTTGTTGATTGTTTCCTTTATTGTGCAGAAGCTGTTTATCTTGATGAAGGCCCAGTAGTTCATTTTGCTTTTCTTTCCCTTGCCTCTAAGGACGTGTCCAGTAAGAAGTTGCTATGGCCAAGGTTGAAGAGGTTGCTCCCTGTGTTCTCTAGGATTTTGGTAGATTCCTGTCTCACATTTGGGTCTTCAATCCATTTGAATTTATTTTTGTGTGTGGTGTAAGAAAGTAGTCCCATTTCATTCTTCTACATGTTGCTGTTCAGTTTTCCCAGCACTATTTGTTGAAGAGACTATCTTTTGCATTGGATACTCTTTTCTGCTTTGTCAGGGATGAGTTGGCCATAAAGTTGTGGGTCCATTTCTGGGTTTTCTATTCTGTTCCATTGATTGTGTGTCTGTTTTTTTTTGCCTGTACCATACTCTCTTGATTACTACTGCTTTGTAATAGAGCTTGAAATCTGGAATTGTGATACCTTCAGTTTTGTTTTTCTTTTTCAGGTTGCCTTGGTTACTTATCATTTACTTTTTTTTTTTTTTTAAATATTGGGTTTTGGTTTTGTTGCGTTGTAAGAATTCTTTATATATTTTACTTACTAGTTGCTTACCAGTTGTATGATTTGCAAATAGTTTCACCCATCCTGTAGGTTGTCTTTTCACTATCTTGATGGTGTCCTTTGATGCACAAAAGTTTCTCCTTTTGATGAAGTCTGATTAATCTATTTTTCCTTTCTGTTTTTCTATTTATTCTATTTTTCCTTGTACTTTGGGTGTCATAAATAAGAAATCCTTGATTAATCCAAGATCACAAAATTTAAATCTGTGGTTTCTTCTCAGAATGCTTTAATTTTAGCTCTTAGATTTTGGTTTTTGCTCTATTTTGAGTTAATTTTTTAAAAAAGATTTACTTATTTCTTTTAGAAAAAGCGAGAGAGAGCAGGAGTCAGGGGAGGGGCAGAGGGAGAAGAGAATCTTCAGACTCCCTGCTGAGCACGGAGCCCCGTGTGGGGCCTGAGCTCAGGACCCAGGAGATCATGACCTGAGCCGAAAGCAATAGTCAGATACTTAACCGACTGAGCCACCCAGGTACCCGTTTTGAGTTAATTTTTACATGTGGTGTGAGGTAGGAGTCTAACTTCCTTCTTTTACCTGTGGATATCCAGTTGTCTTAGCAACAGTTGGTGAAAAGACTGTTCTTTTCCCATTGGATGATCTTAACATTCATGTTGAAAATCAACTGGCTATAGGTATATAGGCTTATTTCTGGACTCCCATTCTTGTTCCATTGGTCTGTGTGTCTGTCCTTATGCCAGTACCACACTATCTTGATTACTGTAGCTTTGTAGTAAGTTTTTAAATTGGTAATGTGAGTCCTCTAATTTTGTTCTTTTTTTAAGATTTTGGTTTTTGTTTTGGTCTATTCAAGGTCCCTTGAATTTTGACTACTTTTTAAATAATGCAACTTGAGTAAATATAGGTAAAAAACAATTTTAACTATTTGTGCTTATATGACTTCAAAATTAAAATAGATTTACAAATTAAATGCAAAGAAATGTACAAAACTAATAATATTCACATTAACAATATGATAGCTGAGGCTTTTTCATTGAAACTGGATTGTGTCTTTTAAGGTGAATATAGAATTAATTGTGGTTTTGGGGGTTTGGCATGCCTATGCTGTTTGCCTGTGGGGTGGTGATGTATTTCTCTCTACCACTTTTTATGTTTGAGTGATTAGGGTGCTTCCCTTTAGCATATTGTGACATCATTTATCTTCATCTGATACAGATTTTTTCCCTACCATTTCACTATAAAAATATAATTATAAAATTTATAAAATTATAATTTATAAGTTTATAAAAATTATACAATTATAATTTCTAAAATTATAATAGAAATTATAAAAATCTTAAAGCCAGAGAGCAGTGACAGTACAGTGAGTATTTGTATACCCATCACTTAGGGACTGCAGTTAGCATTTTACTGTGCTTTCATTATACATGACTTACATTTTAAGTCTTCCTATCTTCCCATTAGCCCACTAAATACAAACTTGGATGTTGAAAAACTCTTAGCAGTATTATCATTAAATATGAACAAAAATATGCCTGTACCGATTTTCTTTTGATCATCAAGATGAAAATACAAAATAATTCTTAGAGAAGAGACTGGAGAAAAAGATATAGTTCAATGCTGTGTTTTCTTTTAATTAAAAAATTTTAATTTAAATTCAGTTAATTAGCATATAGTATATTATTAGGTTCAGAGGCAGAGCTCAGTGATTCATCAGTTGCATAGAACACCCAGTGCCTATTACATCACGCGCCCTCCTTAATGCCCATCCCCCAGTTTGCCCATCCCCCTAACCTTTTCCCTTCCAGCAACAGTTTGTTTCCTATAGTTGAGTCTCTTATGGTTTGTCTCCCTCTCTGATTTCATCTTGTTCTACTTTTCTCTCTCCTGCCCCAATGCTCTTCTGTTTTGTTTCTTAAATTCCACATATGAGTGAGATCATATAATTTTCTCTCTCTGATTGATTTACTTTACTCTGTAATAACCTCTAGTTCCATCCATGTCATTGCAAATGGCAAGAGGTCAGTTTTTAATGGCTGCATAGTATTTCATTGTCTATCTATACCACATCTTCTTTATCCATTCATCTGTTGATGGACATCTGGGCTATTTCCATAGTTTGGCTGTTGTGGACATTGTTGCTATAAACATTGGGGTACACGGGCCCCTTCAAATCAATATTTTTGTATCCTTTGGATAAAATACCTAGTAGTGTAATTGCTGGGTTGTACGGTAGTTCTCTTGTTAACTTTTTGAAGAACCTCCATGCTGTTTTCCAGAGTGGCTGCACCAGCTTGCATTCCCACAAGCAGTGTAAGACGGGTCCCCTTTCTCTGCATCTTCGCCAACATTTGTTTCCTGACTTGTTAATTTTAGCCCCAGTGCTGTTTTGAGACTAGATTTCTGTAATGAGAAAGGGTGACCTGTGTGAGTGAGCCCAGCTGGTACCCTTTGGGGAGGTACAAGTTTCTGTCGCATATCTAGGATCTTAGTTTGGCATATTTACGGAGCACTAGATATAATAGATATTATAAGATAAATACATTATAGTAGATACTATAAAACTACAATGGTTGGGAAAAGTCAGTTGAACTTAGAAAAATGATTTTATTTCTCTACTTGCTCCTTCTGTGAACATTTACTTAAATTTAAGTCAGTTGTGTGGTTTTTGAAAGTTGTTTCTGAACCTTTTGCTTCCCCCCCACCCGAAATTGTTCTGAAAATTGTTTAATTCAGTTCACTGAAGTTCAGATCAAACCTTTATTGAAGGCCTGTTAGAACCAAGCATTGCTAGGCTGGTGGTTCTCAACAGGGGAAGGGGTTGATTTTTGTCTCCCCAGGGATATTTGGCAATATACGGACTGTTGTGAGTTCAGGGGCATGTGTGTCAGGGGTCCCCGAGACCACCTCCAGTTTCAGTGATCTGCCAAGAAGCTCAGGACTCAGCATATAGTCCCCCTCATGGCTATGATTTATTAAAGCTCAAGGGGACAACGCATAGTCAGCAAAGGGACAAGGTACACGGGATGGAGTCCAAGGTAACAGGGTGCAGGCATCAAGGTCCCCCCAGTTGTGTCACACAGTTGCCTGGCATGTGCTTAACCCCCCCAGCAACGAGTGGCCACAGCATGTACGGACTGTGGCTCACCAGGGCACTCATCAGAGACTCTGCGCCCCCAGTTTTCATCGAGAGCTAATCACACGCACAGTCTCTGCTTGGCGTGTGCTAATGTTTCAGATTTGCAGAAGGAAAGAGAGTGTTCAACATAAACCATATTGTTTGTACAGGCAGTTTGGGCACAGCAGCCACTCTTACCAGTTCTGGGGAGGGTAGGAGCTCCCCTAAAACAGAAGTTCCCATACACCAGCCAAGTGCCAGCCTTGCAGAGGAGAGCAGTTGGACCTGCTGTGCTAGCGCTGTTTTGCATGGAATGCTCCTGGCATCTAAAGGGTGGAGGCTGCGGGAGCCCAGAAACCTCTGCAGTGCCCAGGGTGCAACAGAGACTGTGGGGTCCCCCTGACATTAAGCTAGGGGGGAGGAAGCCCAGGCGAGGCTTTGAGGGAGCCAGGGAGGGTCAGGGCCATCCCTTCAGCTTGGTGGCCTCTGGGCGTTTCTGTTCTTGAAGACTGCTTGAACTCTGCTCCCTTTCTTATCTAATCTCTTTAGTATAATCCAGCTCTCGGCTAATTGCTTTAGGACTCTTCCTTCCCTTCAGATGTGACATAGGAAAATACCCACTGAAAAGCAAAGATTCAGCTAATAAAACAGAGGAAAACAAACCACCTCTGAACAGCAAAAATTATTTTCAGTCGATTTCTTCCAGAGATTGAAACTGCCGTGGTGGTGGCATTTTCTTAGTAACTTAATCTCCCTAGTTTTTATGTATCATTAGACTGGAAATTAAGATCTCCAACTAGATCACTGGAGGTCTCAGGCTCTGAAGTTCTCCATGCAGTAACTGGGGGGAGGACCAGTAAATCTGCCCGGGAGGGGGCGGGTGGCGAGGGGCTGCCCGGGGCACCCGCGTCCCTCTGCTGACTGGTCTGTGGATTTCTGCCACTGGCCGGACCCACACTCTGCTTTCCTCCAGCTTGCAGTTTGGCCCTGAGGTTGTGGTCTTTCTTTCTTTCTTTCTTTTTTAAGATTTTATTTATTTATTTGACCGAAATCACGAGTAGGCAGAGAGGCAGGCAGGGCGGGAGGAGGCTCGGGAAGCAGGCTCCCTGCTGAGCAGAGAGCCCGATGTAGGACTCGATCCCAGGACCCTGAGATCATGACCTGAGTGGAAGGCAGAGGCTTAACCCACTGAGCCACCCAGGCGCCCTGGTGTTTCTTTTATAAGCAGCATGCCCCTCTCTCTCTGAAAGAAAGAAGAAGAGAAGAAGAAAGGGCAAAAAACGGCAAAGGCAGATTCCAGACTCCTCGTGCTTTCCAGGCACTTGGGAGGAGGCAGTGTGGGTGACCTTCTGGCCAGACCTTTGGATTTGTGGCTGTTTGTGAGAGCTGCTTTTTGAGGGAATTCCCACATCTCTTGAGGGCTCCGCAGAGTAGTGAGAGCTTTGTTTTTATTTTTATTTTAAATCTCTCCCAATCTTTTTTCAATGGGAAGCTGAGGATTGTTGCTATTGATAGCTTCTTCTCACAGCTGCGCTGGGCTCAGCTGGAATTCTTGTCATTGTCTCTCTAAAAGGAACCAAATCGGGAGTTCACCACTGTTCCTATTGAGGGAGACTTCAAGTTCTCAGCATGATTTTACTTAAACTTAGGTTTCAGCGCTGCTGGGAGGAAACATGAAAGTCCTAGCTAGTAATTTTAGTCCTTAAAAGAAAAACAAATCCACCTTACAGTTTTGTTTGCTTAAAACTAAAATGGGCACACTCCCTCAGCCATCTGTCGGGTCAGGGAGAACGAGCATGCGAGCCGGGGGAGCCGTTTCTAGACTCCTGTGCACATCTGCACAGTCATGCTGAACACGGAGTAACGGTAGAGTGGGGATCCAAGGATCCTGGCGGCCGAATGTCTGAACGAGAACTTTGTTTCTCACCAGGGGGACTCAGCCGGAGGCCTTCTTTCCCCAGGAGCGTCTTGAGCTTCGGTATTTCTCTCTGTATCTGGGTAGATGGAGAGTCTTGATATTGACTGTGTACACTGAAAACCGTGAGTTCACGTCACCATCTGCAGATCCATCCAGCACCGGAGCGCTGCTCTGGTCTCCTCCCATTGCCTGTTTGTCGCTCTGTTCTCCGACAGGGAGCGATCTGGCTCTCATTTATCCTCAATATCTTTACTGATTTGCTCAGCCCTCTTGCGTGTAACCAACCAACCCTGCCGCCCCTGCCTCCATCTCCCCTCAGACCCTGACTCCCCCACATTGTGCTCCCACTGCTGTATTCTCCCCACTCGCCCCAGGACTTACCCTCCGCTGCCTTCTGGGGTTGCAGCACCCCACAGTAGGGTGCTGGTACCGTTGCTCTCACCCTCCGCCCAGCACGGTACCCTTTTCAGCCAGTCCAGGCTCTAACACTCTGTCCTGGGATTCTCACATGCCCTCCTAACCTCACTTGTTCTTCAGCGTCCCCCTGGGTTGCCATGGCTCCTTTTATCCCTGCCCCCAGTGCCGAAACCTCGGGTACCCCTTCAGGGCTCTCATAGGCTGCATTGGGCCACCTCCCAGCTCTTTCCCAAGTAGACGCTTTCACCCTAGAAAGGCTTCAGCACTCTGGCTGGGCCATTTCTGGCCCCACCCACGTTGTGCAGTACAACTCTCTTTTCTTTCTAGAACTCCAACCTTCTGCACCCTTCTACAAGGACACCTTCTGGGATATTGGCATATCTGTTCTTATTCTAGATGGTGTAGAGCATCGCCAGCTTTATGCTAGCAGCTCTACTTGAAGAGAAAGTCTCCAGAGACATCCAGCAAATACCAGTACCCCATGAGATCCATCACAGAACCAGTGTCTTAGGAATTGGAAAAACCTTTAAGGTCCTTCAGCTCTAACTTGATGTATGGCTGATTTCATTATAACTTGTTAATGAGAAGTTTTCTGATTTGAAATAAAAAAAAAAAAAACCCAGTCTACTTCATTTCCAAATAGGTTTCATTCTTAAGGTGGTTTTAAACCCTGCTTGTCTTGCGAGTTTGCCTGTAAGTCCTTTCTCTTGTTTAAACAGACCAGTTTGATTGCAGAAATACTTTGCAGGGAGATGGTATTCACTTGGAGGTGATCTGCAAGTGCTCTAATGTGTGATCTTCCCATCACCACGGCATCTCTCTGTGAATTAATGCTTTACAAGAGAAACATTGCTGAGGCTCAGGGAATAGAATCCAAGAGTCTGTTTCAGTGTCTAGAAGGACTACTTTTAGCTATAAATATTCAGCATATTGTTCAATAAATCGTAACTTAGGGGGAAATTGTGCAGGATGAGAGGAACCAATCTGCGCAGCTGATCCAGACTCACTCCCTGATAGGTTCTACTCCATGTCTTTCCTACCTCCACTTACTTTCCCCTGTCTTCAGGGTCTGAATGACCGTCAAGGGCAGCTCAATGAAGCAGACCTTTCTGCGATGGGAGACATCTATATTTCTGCTGTTAGGTGCCCTCTAGCCACATATGGCCATTGAGAATTTGAAATATGGCTGGTCTAACAGAGGAGCTGAATTTTAGTCTAATTTACATGGCCTCCTGTGGCTACTTGCTTTCTCAAGGATTTAGGGAATGTGCCCGTCCCTTTCTTTCTTTCTTTCTTTTTTTTTTTTTTTTAAGATTTTATTTATTTATTTATTTGACAGACAGAGATCACAAGCAGGCAGAGAGGCAGACAGAGAGAGAGAGAGGAGGAAGCAGGCTCCCCACTGAGCAGAGAGCCCGATGTGGGACTCGATCCCAGGACCCTGAGATCATGACCTGAGCCGAAGGCAGAGGCTTAACCCTCTGAGCCACCCAGGCTGCCCTGTCCCTTTCTTTCTTAACTGGGATGGGGGAAGTACCTTTTGCTTGTAGCTCAGCCGCTTAAAGAATTACCAGAAGAAAGGGTTCTGAGGATTTGAAGGCCATCTAGCTGTGTGTGGGGCTGTGTTGCTGTGTTTTCTGGAGTTTCTGTAGCTGAGCTGGCTGGAAAGGGGAACATTCCCCTTCTCCACTCATTGCCTTGTGTGTTTGGGACCTGAAGCTCAGTGCTGGGTAAACCATGATGACCTTTTCAATCAGAGAATGGTTGTTCTTCAGCTGTGGATGTATGGGTAAGGTGTTCTTTAGCTACAACCTCCAAATAAATATAAGAAACCTAAAAAAATTACTGTTCCTTTCTCCCAGTGCAAGAAAAAAAGAAAAAAAGGAAGTGAGAGAGATGGGGTCACAGAGTATAGGTTTTGGTTCTTTCTTATGTGCAGACTTGTATCCGCCTGTCTGATGGCATTGTCTGTGAGAGGTACCACCCCCCAGAACTTTCCCTGGTTCAGACCAGTGGGGGGTAGATTCATGTGAGTACTGCTTCTAGGTCTGAGGGGTGTTTCACTTCTTCCTGGATCCTGCTTTATATTATTCATTTCTTTGATGGTGAATGCTACTGGTCCCTCAACCTATGTAGTGTTTATGCTCCGTAACCTCTCTGCCCTGTGGGAATCTTGCCTTCTAGGAGAGAGTTCCTTACCATCTGGTCTCCCCCAGAACTCCCCTTTGACTTCTGGCTTACTAAATTTGTGTTCGTGTATTTTGTCTCTTGTGAAGATCTCAATGGCCCTAGACCCATGGAAGTCCTTTCTTCACTCCGTTTTCTTTTAGACATCCTTGCTACCCAGATGTGAAGACTGGTTCCCTCCTTTGGTGAAGATAGTTTTTTCCACTCATTATTCTCAACACCAATTCAGTCTTCTTGTGTGCGGGTGGCCTTGGGGATGGAGGCTGTCTTCCCTGCAGCACCTCCGTAGCCCAAGGAGGCCATTCAGTAGCCGGAAGCAGTCCTTCACCTCTTCCGGTTTTACCCCCGGTGCTGCCCATTGTTTCCCTCTCTTCCCATCTGAAGGATGCAGCCAGCTCTCAGTTCCTTTTCATGTTAGATACCTCAGCCACGACTCATGGTAACACGTTGGTGTTTCTTCCAAGTAGACAGCCATTCAGCTTCTCTTTTTCCATGCACATATGGATTTCTTGCTTGCTCTCCAAGCTTGGCGTATTACAGGCGTTTCCTCAAAACCTGAAGAACTTCTCCCCAGTCAGATCTTCATGAAGGCATGTGACTGAGCCAGACCTTAGGTTCTCACGCTGTATAATACTGTCAATACTGACCAATGCCACAGAGGGCGATTGCCCAGAAAATTGAGACCTGCAAAGACCCGTGAGAACCCACTTCCTGCCCTAAATCGAACGTCCGAGTGTGTCGTACCCTGACCTGCGGGCCAAGGGCAACGTTCCAGTCACGCTTCTTGCTCTGTTGCAGTCCCCGGCGGTACTTCCTGCTGTCCTCTCAGATGGCTGTCCACTCCGAGTACAGAGAAGACCTGGAAGCCCTGCAGGCCAAACACGCGGAGTCAGTGCTAGTGCTGGACAAGTGCACCAACCTGTCAGAGGGCGTGCCCTGGGTGCGCAGGCGCTGCCGCGAGCACCAGGTCTACGAGTACCCCCAGGTGCTGCAGGTGAGCGCCCCTGCGCCCGGGAGGGGGCCCTTCCCGAAGCAGTATGCCCCCAGCAGAAGGCCTTGTTCTCCCCTTGCTGCCAGGGCATCCGCCCCAGGGATGACGAGGACGTAGCCCCGCTCCCTGGCAGCCACGCGGGCCCTGAGGAGTGGCAGCGGCCGGCCTTCTGTGTGTGCAGAGCTTTCTGGCCTCTGAGTGCTCCCGCTCCCATTGGACGCTCGTCGCCCTCCACAGCCGCAACCACTGTGGCCTTGGGGAGAAGTCATGTGGCCAGAGTGGGCAACCGTATTTCACTTTTACCCCTGTATTTGTAAGCCCGTCCAGAGAGATCGCCTGCTCGAAGGGGGCAGCCTGTACCCTCCGACGTGCAGGCCCACGAGGCCGCAGTCTGCTTTTCCTGGGAATGGAAGGTTTTCATTTTTTGTCACTGTTTTGTCTGTTGGCGTTTTGCTACCCTCGCCATGTCCTTCCTACTGGTAGCATGTCCTTTGCCTGGGTCGTGGCCATGCCACTGTTTCCATACGACTGGGGAAGATTTGTCCTTTGGGGGATATTTTAAGCATAAGTAGGATGCTTGACATTCCAGGGGCAGGGGGGCAAGGAAAGGAGAAAGTGAGTTTTGTTCCCTGAAATATTTAAAATAGTTCAAGGAGAAATAGCAAGGAGCTGGTGTGGTCCTCCACCACCCCCCCATCTCCAAAGAGAACTGGGCCATGCTGAGATTGTTAAAATACTTTCTCTCAGAAAGTGCTGCATCTCCTCTGGAATGTCTGACTGATAACGGTGGTGATGTGAGCAGGAGTATTTATAGTAACCTTTGTCTAGACAGGAAAAATGGTTATCAGCACGTGTGTCCACATCTGGATGCCGACTCCTCCGGGCAGGCCGAGCTGTCCACCTGCACCCCTAGGTGCCATGACCAATTCTCTTCCTCGGCCCCCGCTGCTCTCTCGTGTATCCCTGGAGGATTTGAAGTTTTTCTTTTTTTCTGAGCTTTCCTTTTCTCTAGCTGTAAAGATGAAACTGTGTTGTTGTTGTTTTTTTTAATCTTTTTTCTTCCTCCCGAGGAGGCAAACACTGGGAGAAACTGAGCGTTAGAGAGAGAGTTGTTTCTTATTTTGGCTTACCTCCTACAACCGTTTGTTCTCCTGTACGTCTGTCATTTTCTGAAATGTTCCCCACATTAACTTGGCTTGAGGGAAGGAGGGGAGAAGCAGTTCTTTGAGACTTTGCTTTCTGTTTGATTTATTGTTCTAAGAGGGACACATCTGTATGTTTTCAGAGGCACCGCATTCATGACATGAGTACCTGCTATGTACAGAGCACACTGCTCGAAGCCACGAGAAGTAGAAAGATGAAAGATGAAAGTTGATAGCTTCCTTAGGGGGTCTTCTAGAAAGCCTGAAATGCCCAGACAAATAATTCTGCTATGAGGTGGGCTGAGGTCAGCCCCCGTGCCACAGTGTGTTTGCCTAGTAGACTAGGGCTGGAAGGAACCCGGCGGTGGGAGGTTCCATTATTGAGTTCCCAGAGAAAGGCTGGGACATTGGCTCTGGACATTTCAGATGCCACCAGTAGCAGCATTGAGGTGACACTGAAGAGTGGAAATACCAAGGACCGTGGCCAGTTAAGCTTTCCAAGTTACCCCGGTGTGAGCTTTCATCTTTTCACATTCCCTGTCAGGACATCTTGGTAGTGCTTGGCTTCAGCCCTCTGGAGAACTGCAGGGTCCGTGGTGATCCGAGTGCGTCAGCGAAGCTGGTGTGTGACCCCCACCTCTGCTTGCGTTCCTGCAGGAGGCCACGTTCTGTGTGGTTCTTCGTGGTGCTCGGCTGGGCCAGGCGGCACTGAGTGACGTTCTACGCGCCGGCTGTGTTCCAGTCATCGTTGCAGACTCCTATGTTTTGCCTTTCTCTGAAGTTCTGGACTGGAAGAGGTGAGTGTTGCCCTCTAATAAACTTTATACCAGTGGTTCTGTGTGTATTAGATTTCGAAAGTCCCCTCGGTGATTGTACTGCATACTGAGGTTGGAGAACTCTTTCTGTAGATTATTTAGCTGTATTTTCCGTCAGAAGAGTTAGTCGGTTGGCCTAGAGCAGAGGTTCACAAACTGAGGCCTTGGGGCCAAATATGGGAACCTGCCAGGTTTTGTAAATAAAGTTTTATTGAAACACAGCCACACCCACTGACTCACAGATTACCTCCCGGCCGTTTCTGTGCTGCAGTGACAGAGCTGAGGGGTTGTGACAAAGAGGATATGGCCCACAAAGGCTGAAATACATACTATCTGGCATTTTACCAAAGATGGTCAGCAACCTTGGCCAAGAACAGTGGTTCTCCGCTGTACCTGCACCGTCTGCTCACCTGAAGGACTTCAAACAATTCTTGGGCCTCCCCCTCAGGAATGCTGCATCTCAAAGCTCCTCGGGTGTGATTTGTAGCCACAGTGGCAAGCGCTGCCCTAGAGACCCTGCAGAGCTTGCCTAATGTTACTAGCTGGAGGGGGCGGGCCGCCACGTGCGGGAGAGCTTAGAGACCTGCCTGTGCGCAGATGGACATGCATGGGCCCTGCTTGGTTAGGCCTGCCACTGCTGTAAGGGACAGAAGAGCCCTCTGGTCTCACGTTGTTTCATTGCCCTAGGACTTGGGAGGTTAAAGATAGTTGAAAATTAGCTCCCTTTGTGAATACCTCTGAGGCTTGACTTTGCTTCCGATACTTAATTATCTTCTCTCCCAACTGTTCTGATATTTCTGTTCTTGTCTGATCACCATAGCTATTTGAATAATGCAAGTAGCATTCATTCTTCTGTACCTCCATTCATCTCATGGTTATCGGAAAGTCTCCTGTGAATACTGCAGTCTCTGCTCTTAAAGAGACTGGGATCTCACAGGGACAAACCAAACATTCTAATAAAGTGTGATGAATGCTGTAGTAGATGCTTGCACAGGGGGCAGAAGCCCGGACAGAGGCTCATTCTGCCTGAAGGATGAGGCTGTATACTTCTCTTTATCCTAAGGACGTGCTGAGCCACTTCCAATCATTTGAGTGTCCGTGGAGACATTTGTTGAGGGCCCTTTACTTTTGAGGTGCTGTGTTAGGTACGGGGATATAAAGATGGTCAAGGTCAGACTTGCCTCTAGGAAGCCCCTCACCTAATGGTGGAAGATGGACAGGTAAACCAGCAATGGCTGACTATAGAGGCAGCCAGGCTGGGTGGAGTAGGAGGAGAATCTCAAGAAGGAGGCGCACACCATTGCCAGCAGTGGAGTTGGTGAGGGCTTCATGGAGGCAGTGACCCTGAGCTGAGGCTGGAAAAATACTCCTGTGAGAGTCCAGACCGGCTTGGGTCATTGTAATTATGGGTAAGTATTGGAAGGGCTCTGGATTTGGAGCCAGAAGGTCGGGTTTCAGGGAGCTAGCTCTCTCACTGGCTAGTTTGTGATCTTGCCAAATCATTTCTTTTCTTCCTTCCTTCCTTTGAGCCTCAGTTTTCCCATCTGTACGGTAGATGTTGTGGACTTACTTAACAGATATTTACTAAGTGCCAGCTGTGTGTGCGGGACCATGGACCAGATGCTCAGGGGTGCTAGTAGTGGATCAGGCGTGGTTTCCATCCTAACAGGCTAGTCTTGCTGGGGTGCGGCTTTCAGATTGTAACAAGTTAATTGGTACAAAGAAAATGGGAAACCCTGCAAAATTCCCCGACAGATGGGTGATGGCTGAGCCCTCTGTCTCCCTCGCCAGCGTGTCTGAGCTGTGGCTAGTCCTGTCGGTGGCGCTGTCCTCACCGCTTTCCCCAGCGCTCCCACTGGATTTTGCGACCGTCTCCAGCTGTTTTTCTGCTCCTGCTTTCTGCAGTTTCTTCTAACACTTTGGGCAAAATGACCCCACTGGCACTGAATCAGGTCATGCCAGCTCTGCCTAAGACCGTCTAATGGCGTTCTCTCTCAGTGAGAGCCACGTCCTTACCACAGCCTCCAAGGCCCTGTGTGCTTGCTGTGCCCCGCCCTCCCGTTTATCTCCTGGTTTTCTCCGTCTTCGTTACTCCAGCCACGCCAGCCTCGGTGCTGTTGCCAGAACATTCCCAGCACGCTGCTTCCTCAGGGCCGTCTGCCTAGAATGCGCCCCCGCAGGTGTTCTCACGGTGCTCAGCCCCGGCCTTTGTCCGATTTGGTCGCTATTGTAATCCCAGCACTGGCACATGATAGCGGCTCCGTAAATGGGTGCCAAGAGTGGCCTTGAGTGGGTAGCTAAATGACAGAAGTCCTGGTTTGTTCAGAATGGGCAGGGAAGGAAAAGAGTACACCAGGGAGGAGGACATGTACACCCACAGACCCCAGGGAATGCAGAGCATGGTTTGTGGAAGCATCTGGAAGGGCCCCAGCATGACTGGAGTGCACAGGTGGCGGGGAGGGAGGACACGCAGCAGGCTAGAGAATGCTGTCGAGAAGGTAGGCCCTGAGGAGACGGGGGAGGAGGAGGAGGAGGACAAGCCCTCTGCAGAGGGAATGCGGGATGAGGGAGGGTATAGTTTCCTGTTCCGGAGAATGAGGCGGCTGGATATGCAGGGGTCCTTGTGCAGAGGGCCATGTGTATGTGATTGTCCTGCTGTCGTCCCCAGAGCATCTGTGGTTGTGCCAGAAGAAAAGCTGTCTGACGTGTATGGCATCTTGCAGGGCATCCCCCGAAGACAGATTGAAGAAATGCAGCGGCAGGTAAGAGGCCGGGCAGCCCTGCTGGGGGGTGACGTGGGTGGTCCGGAGGGTGGCCTGCCCTGTGCAAGATACACGTGGACAGAGCCGAACATGTAAGCGGGGGTCATCGCTGCAGCTGGATCGACCCGCTGACCTGAGGAGAGGAAAGTGGGCTCAGGTGAGTCACGTTGGATGAGGTTTGCGAGAGTAACTGTCGGAGGTGCACGCGCTCCCAAGGGGGATCCTCTGTTTTTATGTTTTGGGGTCATTGTGTAGCAGCGTGTGCTGGATGCAAAACTGAACCTGTTTAGATGGTCATTTTCACAGCAGGTGATAGTTGTGACTACGGTAGCTCAGGAAGTGGGGACATTTCAGGGTGATACTTCTGAGTAGCTGCTGAGCAGAATGTTGTCCTATCAGCCGGCCGAGCTTCCCAATCCCAGCGGCCTCCCTCACCAAGCGGTGCTCCCTGTCCCCTGGAGCAGCTGGCCTAGGTTCCCAGTCCTGGCGGCCTCCCTTGCCAAGGGGTGCTTCCTGTCCCCCAGAGCAGTGACACACCCCTGCCTCACTGTCCGGTTTCTCTTCCACCTCCTGATGCCCCTTCCCCTAGGCTGCTGTCCACGGTCTGCAGCATGCCACTCGGGGCCCTGGATAGTCCTGCTTCTCTTTCTTTTCTCTTTCCCGAAAGAAATTTAGTTGGGCTGAAATGTCAAGTAAGTTCAAAAAAAAAATTAAAAAGACTACCCCAGATTGGTACTGTGCTTGTTTCTTTTCTGTTTAGTAGATTCTTAAGGTTTTTATTCTTGTCAAGATTACCATTGTAGGAGATGAGCAGGAGAGAGGGTTGGGGGAGTCTCTGTGCTAAGTCCCTCATCTTTGCCCCACTTGGGGTTCCACCGCAGATGACCTCGGGGTTTTCTGCACTGATTTTCCTCAGTGGCCATGTGGGCCTGGAGAACCGGCCACCACGCCTCTTGCTGCTCCTCAGCTTCCGCATCTGGTTGTTTCCGCTCATCTCCCATCTTCTAGAGCTTAGAGTGACTGCGCCTTCATTTTTAAAAATTTGTCGTCATCATCATTTTAGGGTTTTAGGAGGCAGGGGAAATTAGCGGATCTGTTGAGTCTTCCCTGTTTATGACTTTAAACCACGGAGACGACCACGTCCCCTGTGCTGGTGCTGCTCAGACTGCCTGCGCCTGTGCCATCTCGGCTCGGCACCCACTCTGCCCGCGGCCAAGGACTCGCCTTCCATGGACCTCAGCAACCTCATCTGTAACGTGTGTTGGTGTTGTGATAGGAAAGCAAATTACAGGGGCCCCTGGGTGGCTCAGTTGGTTAAGTCCCTGACTTTGCTTCAGGTCCTGATCCCTGGGTCCTGGGATCGAGCCCCACTTCTGCCTCCCTGCTCAGTGGGGCGTCTGCTTCTCCCTCTCTCTCTGTGCCCTCTTCCTCTCCCTCTGTGTGCGCGCTCTCTCTCTTAAATAAATAAAATCTTCAAAACGAAACAAAACAAGCCACAGTTGGATTTTAGCCTCCCCACTGTTTTTTCCAGAGCTGTTCATGTTTATTTTAAGTGTTTGGGCTTCTCAGTTATTACTTGGCCACTGGTCTTATCTGAGTTTCAATTTAGAAAATCCGTCTGGAGATCTCTAGATTCTTCATCTAAACCTACAGTTCTTACAAGTTGTGTAGGAGAAACTGTTCCTTTTCACAGAAGAACAGGCCTGGTGTCTGAGCTCTGGGTGTCTCTTTTACGGCATCATGATTTATTAACGTAACCAGGAAGAGAGTCATCTGCCAAATCAGATACTATCTTAAGATTCCAGTATGACAAGGCCAAGTAGAAAGCTAGCACCATCCTGCTGGGAAGGAGACTCATTGGGTTTTCGGAGCCAAGCTCCCATGGCCAGCCTGTGGAATGCCATCGTTGCCCAGAGACGGGTGGGGAACCACAGGTCTGAGGCAGGCACAGCTGGGCGTTTCTGAGTCTGGGCTCCGAATCATAGAACTACTGAGATGGAATGGATAGACGTCATTAAAAATAGAGTACTTTGAGGTTATTTGGGTTCAAAGAGATATACTTGGAGTCAAAAGACTTGGATATGAACTCTGGTTCTGTCCCTGGGAGTTACACCACAGTGATAAGTCACCAGAACTTACCCGGCTTTCATTGCCACCTTTATGAAATGGTGGATTTATGATAGGCTAGATCCTCTCTCCTGTTCCATTCAGCTATTTAAAAAGTCTCTGACTTCGTGTCCTTAGCAAGAATATCACCGTCCTTGACAGCATGAATGACTGAGTGGCTCTCTCTGCTGCATGCTTCTAGGCCTGAGGGCCAGTCACCTCCTTGGGTGGCGAGTGCCCCATGTTGGGTCAACTTGGATAGAAGGGCAGTCTAGGCACTTGCCTACCTCCTTTTCCAAGTTTTCCTTTGGTCTTCTTATGTCCCTCTTTTTTTTTTTTTTTTTTTTTTTTTTTAGGTTTTTATTTCTTTATTTGACAGACAAAGATCACAAGTAGGCAGAGAGGCAGAGAGAGAGAGAGGGGAAGCAGATTTCCCACTAAGCAGAGAGCCCGGTTCGGGGCTTGATCCCAGAACCCTAGGATCATGACCGGAGCTGAAGGCAGAGGCTTTAACCCACTGAGCCACCCAGATGCCCTCATGTCCTTCTTCTCTGCTGCTTTCAGACCTTCTGAAGCACTCCACTGCCGTGTTCCATGGGGCTCCCCTTTCCCTGAATATTCTGTGAGCCCAGAACAGCCTCTTCTCCCAATCTTAGACTTCTAGATTGGGCTGATCTCAACCAAAAGTGAGATTATCTGGTTGAACTAATTCCCAGAGAGGTATAAGGATGACCAGGTTCAGCTACTAGATGCCAATAGCACGTCCCTTTTCCAAGATCCAAAAAAGACCTTTTTTTTTTTTTTTTTTTTTTTTTTTAGATTTTATTTATTTATTTGACAGACAGAGATCACAAGCAGGCAGAGAGGCAGGCAGAGAGAGAGAGAGAGAGGAGGAGGAGGAAGCAGGCTCCCCCCTGAGAGAGAGCTGAGCAGAGAGCCCGATGTGGGGCTTGATCCCAGGACCCTGAGATCATGACCTGAGCCGAAGGCAGAGGCTTCCTGCTGAGCCACCCAGGCGCCCCACTGAGCCACCCAGGCACCCCCCAAAATGGCTTTAGATACTGTTAACTGTCCGGTGTGGGACAACATTGCTTTGATTGGGAACTACCATCCTAGTGATAGTGAAGCCCTCATCTAAGATTAGAGAGAGTTCTTTTGTTCTCTAGGACCCTTTGCAGAATCTGCTTGTCATTTTGCCCTCCGTTTACTGTTCATCGATTTAATGTGACCGTGGCAGGAATGGCTGGAAAAACAGGACACACTTGGTTCTGGAAGGTTTTTACAGCTTAGTGAATTCTCTTTAGGGAGGTCCAGTTTGGATGTTTTTGTAAGACAGGCATAAACTTTAGGGAAATCCTCCTGTAGCCATAGTTGATGCCTTGGAGCCCCTGGTTGATAGGTCGGAAGTTGCTGAGCCTGAGCCACAGTCTGTAGGTCTTGCTCCGCAGCTGGTAACTAGTTCAAGAAGCTGCAGGGACAGTTGCAGCCAGCAGAGGTCTCCATCCACTTTTAAGTGACTCCTTTTCCTTTGCACGGTGTAAATGTTTCTGAGAAATCCTAAGGTGCTTCTGACTGGCATTGTCCTCATAGTCGGTCTCTAGAGACCATTTCTTTCAGATGAGGAAGAAGTAGTGCTGAGCACAGGATTTTTGCTGTCTGCAGGTGGAACAGAGCTCTCTGTCTGAATTGACCCCAGTGGAGCTGGGGTGCGATCTCGGTGATGGAAATATTAGAGTGACGTTTTGCAGCTCAGAGCTCTGGACGAGGGAAGCTGCAGGGTGACTGGTGGGGACCGTGGTGAACGTCTTCATTGTGACTTGGCATTAGGATGAACCAAGGGAGAGACACTTTGCCTGACAAGGGCAAGTAAGTAAATTTGTCTCGTGACTTTAGATGTGATAGCGAAGCAACCATAAAGTTAAGGACAAGGCTAGAGCCTAGAGAAAGCC
The DNA here is from genome assembly GCF_022355385.1 of Mustela nigripes. Lineage (NCBI taxonomy): Eukaryota > Metazoa > Chordata > Mammalia > Carnivora > Mustelidae > Mustela > Mustela nigripes. Next base: position 507,620 of record NW_026739491.1, read on the forward strand.
CGTTATCTACTCCTGAAAGCTGAAAAGAGTATTGGACAAGCTAGGTGAGGCTTATAGGTTTTCTTTGTGGGTAAATTAGAAACCGGTTCCTTTAATTAGTAGAGGATGAGAGTTATAACGGTATAAAGCCAAATCATCAGTTGGCCTTTTATCATCCCATGAGCTAAATTAACTAGTTAACTTAGTGAAGCCCTAATTAAGTGTTGTTTTTTTAAGGGGAGATGGTGGGAGATAGTAATAAATCTGCGATCCCCACTCACAAAGGCCTACTTGTCATCTTGGATATAAGCATAGAGAAAGTTGAGAAAATGGTGCACGTTTTCCAAAGTGCATTAGGGATCTGAAACGGAAGGAAGAAGTTATGGGCCAAAGTTGTCAGGGACAGCTTTGCTGGGCAGGTGGTGGCATTTGAGGTAGGCCTTGAAGGTGGAGAGGCCTAGCAACCACCTTTCTTATATTGGAAGACAGGAGGAAGTATGCAAGTGACTATTTTTCTGTAGTGAGCAGGAACATTCCTATCCCCGGTCTCTCTTGAATGACAGTGGAAAAGAAAGCAATCTAGGATCTTGGAAGGCTGGGTAGACACAGGACTGTAGAGTTGGAAATGTTTGTGTGCATAGGGAGGAAGGCGTAAATGGATCCGCGGTTTATCTGTCGAGTGGAGTTTCCAAACATTCTTTTATTGGTCAGTGGCTCCACCAGCAGTGACCTCTAACCTCAGCCACACTAGGAGGTGGAAGTCAGGAGCCTGCCTTGCCTTTGAACTCTTCTTTGTACTCAATTGACTGGGAGCCTTTGAGGTGGCAGAAAGAGTCAGCATCTTCTCTTCTCCCTGGCCTTTAAGCTTGGGTGAGTTAAAATACCAGTTTCTTTTCATTCTTCTACACTGACCCATCTCAGTTTGCCTTCATACTTTCCTATTAAGCAGACTGAATATTTGTGCTGCTGAGGAGTACAGGAAGATATAATTGGCTGATTAGAAAAAGACAAAACACTTCTATTTAAGAAACCAAAGCCCCAGGCACGTGGCACCCTCACTGACCAGGACGATGGTGAGGCCTCGCTGTGATAAAGGAGAGGGCAGGACAGAACCCACAGCCGTGCACGTGTGTGTGCACACCAGAGGTCATGCACTTTGTCCGTGGGACAGCCCCTAAAACGAGGCTTGTATTTTATTTTAAAATTATGAATTTATTTTAAAATTCTGAAATTACGTAATTTCAACACGGTGACTTACCCAGTTAGCACAGTCACAGTTAGAAGTCGCAAATCGAAGGGCAGAAAGACCGTAAGGAAGGGTCTCTGAGACGAGTCCCCTACCAGTCTGGCGTGAATGGCGAAGATGGAAAAGCTGTTTCAGAAATAAAACTCCGTACATCGGACACATGGCTGACGCCTTTTCAGGCTTCACTGCGTCCTGGGCGCATCAGTGTGAGACGGCAGATTTCCTTGATTCAAAGAAGTGCGTGTTTGTTTGTTTTTCATGTTTTGGATTTCTGACATCCAAAAGAGACTTGCCATCAGTTTGAACATTGAATATGGTTTCTGTTTTTTCCCCTAAAGCTGCTATTGATGGGGTGTCTTAAAATTGAGAAAGTACAGAAATTGCTATTCTTGGTGATGCCCTTGAATCTTTAAGCGAAAGTTTAAATTTTGTTTAGTGCATATACACACATGCATACACACACACGCGCACGCACACACATTTTTAAATGGTGGCTCTTAAAGTAATATACTTTATAAAGTTTTTATAAAGTCTGTCCAAAATGTTTGTTTTTACAGACTTTTTTTTTTTAAAGATTTTATTTATTTATATACTTATTTGACAGACATAGATCACAAGTAGACAGGGGGGTGGGGGAAAGGAAGCAGTCTTCCTGCTGAGCAGAGAGCCCGATGTGGGGCTCGATCCCAGGACCCTGGAATCATGACCTGAGCTGAAGACAGAGGCTTTAACCCTCTGAGCCACCCAGGTGCCCCCAGACTCTTAAATACAGAGAACAAACTGACGGTCACCAGAGGGGAGGTGGGTGGGGGGAATGGGGAAATGGGTGATGGGGATTAAGTACACTTAGAGTGATGAGCACTGAGTCATGGATAGAACTCTTGAATAACTATTATCGTACACCTGAAACTAATATAACATTGCATGTTAACTCGACTGGAATTAATATTAAAAACTTAGTAAAAATGAAAAAAAAATGTATTTCTAAAAAAGTGTTTCATGATTCAGTGAAAGGTGTAAACTCTCAGATGTCTAGAAACCTTGACAGCCCCATTCTCTGAAGGTTCCCCATGCAGGTGGCTTGTCTGTCCTGTCCACCGCCAGTCCATGTGCACTTGCCCCTCCCTCCCTCCCCCTGGGTACACGGGTTTACGAGCAAACTGTTTAACCAGAGTAGTGAGGTAGGCGGGCAGACGGGCAATCTGAACGTTTTCATGCGAGGACGCTGAGGATAGAGGCATGTAAAGTAACCCTCCCAAGACCGCACACCATGTGAGGGACAGACAGGGAGACAGTCTCTTTAGCTGCCCACAACTTTATTCAGATCACAGAGCTGTGTGGCCTGGATAGAGGCAAAAAAAAAAAAAAAAAAGATGAACTTGCCAATAATTCAAGTTGACTGATTATTGGATAGTCTTCTCCAAACAGTCGCTTGAGACATTTCAGGCTGACTGGATGCATCCCTGGAAATATATTATATATTATGAAGAATATGGAAAATATTTCACTTCTAATTTCCAGAATCAATATTGTAATGTCTGTCATTTTTATCCCCCCACCTGTGAAATTGAATTTTTTTTAACATGCTTCAACTGAACTCTGACAGCTTTTTAAAAAATGTCAGATATTCCCTGCCTCCTTTTCTCCCCCACTCTCTGGCCCCAAGCTGTTTCCCGATCTCTGCTTTCGTCCTGGCCCTTTCGTACTGGGTTGGTTGCCTTGAACAAAACGCATTGACCAGACCCCCGCAGTTCTTCCTGTGAAACAGACAAGCATGGTTCTGACACAAAGCTGGTCTCTTTGGCCTGAAGGAGAGCCGTGGGGACTGAGTGGGGTTGCTTTATGGGATATCCTGAATTTCATAATTTCTTTTCAATAGTACTGGATTCTCTGTGTTGGAGTTTTCCTGATTGTATAAATCCATATCGCAAAAGAGATTGGTTAACGTATATTGTTTAAAGCAGGATAAAATACTCATTTAATTGGAACTCTTAAGCAAGAGCATTTTTTTTTTTACGTGTTTCATTTTTTTTTTTTTCCTTCCTTCCACAACTTTGGTATTAAGAACCTTATTGGAAAAAGACTTTTGCCAAGTATCTGATGGGAAGCCAAGAAAAGCATTTTAATAGAACTGTCTCAAATTTATAGTGCACTAGGGCCTGTAAATAAATTCTCCCGTCTTTAAGGTTTGCGCTGATTTGCAGTTATTTTGTAGAACTTCTGAGATTTAAATCCTCACAGTCCAGATGGAGAGACCATAAAGCTGCTTTCCTTGGCAGCCCTGGCACACCTCGTCCACGGGCAAACAGAAGCAAGCTGTGTGTGGAACCTGGTCTGGAAATGCTCACTTATCTTATCATGGTGCTTTAATTCGTTCAGTGGCATTTCCTAGAGTAGCCCACCTAAATATGCTCCATATTTAGGAGAATTCGCATCTTTAATTTCATAATGCAAACCCATCAAATATAAATACATATCAGGTACCTGCTCTATTTCCAAGCAGATTGAGGGAGTTTTTTTGTTTTTTTTTTTTTTTTAAAAGCAGGGATGATGACACAGGTCCTGTCTTTAAAAAAGGCTCCGAGGCTGCTGGGAAGAGTTCCTTCCGTGATAGCCCCACTAGAAGGCCAGAAGTGCTGTCACTCAGTTGTGCTATGGAGAGTCAGGAGTAGATCGGAGGTGAAGGGGATCTTCACGGCTGGCTGGTCTCGGACAGGAAGACGGGGTGCTCTGGGAGGATAGTGACCTCCACCCGGCGGTGGCTTCTATGAGAAAGACTCGGCAGGTGAGATGGAGCACAATGAGCAAGGCCTTTGAATAGCAGCGGCCGAGAACTTTGTAGAGAAGTAGAAGGCAGGGAAGGTCAGTGACGAGAATAATGAAATGATGATTGATGGCAGGGGAAAGCAGTATTCACTAAAGAGATTGAGAAACAAAATCAAAGAAGAGACCTTCGAAACTATTCAGCCCTTACCTTGTATTTTATAAATGACATGTAAGCTCTAGAGTTCAGGTGACCTTTTTTTTAAGTATTTATTTATTTATTTGAGAAAGAGCGCATGTGTGCATGAGCGGGGGAGTGCAGGCAGAGGGAGAAGTGGGCAGGACTTGATCCCAGGATTCTGTGATTATGATTTGAGCCAAAGGCAGATTCTTAACCGACTGACCACCCAGTCATCCAGAGTCCGGGTGATCTTGAGAATGAAGTGTTAAGGGCCAGGGTTGAGCCTGACTGGATCCCAGGTCTCCTCACTCCCAGTCTGACAATTTCGGGTCGGGGTGGGGGAGCCTGGGCATTGGGTACTGCAGTATTTTCTAGACCAAGGGTCATGGTTCATTAGTTAGATCATGAAGTCAATTCACTGGGTGATGACTGGCATTTTATTTATTTATTTTTAGTGAAATATAAGAGAAAAGAGAATATCAGCATATCACCCAGTAAAGATTAATACTTCCAGAAACCTCTATTTCGATTACATATGTAAATGAATCGTAAGCTCAGTAGAAAATATATTTATTTCGTAGCATGGGTCCCAGTCCAGAAAGTTTGAAAAACGTTGGTAGTGACAATCAAATGGGTCTCCTAGTTGGAGAGACCTGAATTCAAATCCTAAAGTGTTGCACAAATCCTAACCCGGGACCATGGGCCAGTTCCTTAACTTGTTGGAAAATTTCCTTTTCTTATCTCAGACCTGGGGCTACTGACACTGTGGAGTAGTGTATTGATTACATCAAATCATGAAAGCTGGGTTCTGGTCTGCCTGCTCTGTTGCTCTGCCTGGGTTTGGGTTTGAATATTGGAAGGAACCTTCCAGTATGGAATTTGGTCTTACGGAACCACAGTGAGTTACCAACGTGGATGTATTATGCATTGGCTTCTGGGCTTGGAAACTTGAAATAGAATTTATTCCTGTGGGTCTGGTGTATTTTCTACGTCTTGGCATGGAAGGCAGTTCACCTCTCTGTTTTTCTGTTGGGATCAGAATGGCTGATTAAAACCAGTGGTTCGCTAGCTGGCCTTTAAAAAAAAAATTCATTGGCACATTTGGATAAAGTACTACTTTTCTTCTTTTCAGTGAGAAAACATTTTGGTACCGAGACTTCCCCCCCCCCCTTCAAATGTGTTCTCTACCAAATGATAATTTTATTCATTTTTTGAACTGAAAAATTAAAAAAAGAGATGAACTTTTTGATGCTTGGGTGGTAAGTGGTTGAGGAACTCAAGTTTACTGGATAAGAACTAAAAATAAAGAGAATTTTTATGAGCATTTAAGAGGACTGGCCAGGTAGCTCTTAGAAAGAACTGTTGTCCCCATCCCACTGAAGAGAGACTCCGTTTTGTTGTATGATTTTCCCGGTGCTCTCTTGCTCTTCCTTTTTCTTCTCCTCCTCCTGCTGCCTCTGCCTCCCTCCCCCCATTCCTTTCTGGCCAGCTCCATTCCAGATTTAAAATCCCGCTGGAGAGCAGGGACGAGAGCTTCATCCCCCAGATGATTTGGGCCAGGGGCTAAAACACTGCCATAAATCTGTAGCTCATTTTAATGCCACGTTAAACCAGTGTGAGCGGCTGGTTTCCGTGGCCCCTGCCCTGTTTCTTTATGGGCTTCTTTGGCTCTTCTTTATAAAGAGGCCCCGCGGAGTCATTTTAAAGTTCTTATCAGTTTGCTGACAGCTATATGGGTCTTTCTGCCGAGTCCAGGAGCTCAGGCCGTCGTGCGAAACTTCTGATATTCAAATTGAAGAAGAATGCCAGGCAGGAGGGATTGGGTGGTGTGGCCGTGATTCGGAGGTTGGAGACTAGCGAGATCTTTAACCTGTGCAGGTCCAGAACCCTGTGGCTGGCCCAATGAGTCGCTTTCTTGGTAGAGGCAGGGCAGTGAGGGTTAGGCAAGGCAAGATTCTCCAAGGGCTTTTATTTTTAATCCCTCGGTGAGAAAGTGCCATTCCGCTGGCAGTTGTGCTTTCAGGCTTCGGCAAGCGAGTTGGGCAGCCCCAAAGGGCTAGGGGAGCCAGGCGTGGCATGTACCTGTTTTTCTAAAGTCTGCCTGACCGGCTGGGCCTCCGCTCGCACGTCTGCACCCGCACCGGCTCTTTGCGCTCCGCCTCACTTATCAAATTTAAAGGGACGCTCATCAGTCTGCTTTGCTGCCCCTTTTAGACCAGATTGCTAACCCCCAGTAATCCTCCCAGAGTGCTTCGTGGAAACGCCAGACCCTCTATAAATGTCAGCCTGCGATGCCGGGCCCTTTTGACCCTCTCACTTACAGAGAACTGGACTGGAAGCTGCTCCTCCCTCTTCCCTCCACTTTTCCTTTCTTTCTTTGCTGGAAAACTCCGCAGCAGACAGCTGAGGGGAAGGAAAAACCATTACCTGGATCGAGGCCAGCAGCTTGATGGGAGCTTCGAAATCTCTGGCATCTCCTGACCAGAATGTTTTTCCAGGCGTTTTGAAAAGTGCATCCCTGCCCTCCTCCTTTTAGTTTTCCAGCCTTGATTTCCAGAGTGGTTGGGATATGCCCGCAGGACGTGCTTTCTGTCTGCCGGCTTGCTCTTCTCCTAACTGAAGCCTTTAGGAAGACATCAGTAGAGATAAGCAAAACCCACTGGATATGTATTTATAAGTGCCGTGTACCCTTTTGGCACCAAACTCATTATTTTTCCCTTTTCAGAGAGTTTTGGACATGAGCAGTTTTGCAAGTGTGTTCAATTTAAAATAGCCGCTTAACTTGAGGTTGAGGAAAAAGCAAGGAATTTTTGTAGTAAGTCAAATTATATGGCTGTTGATCTAGGATTAATGATTTTCATTGAGCGAACAATAAAAATATACTGGTTTGTTTTATTGCTTATGTAGCTCCTGTGGGGAGAGTAATTAGGTATAAAAACCAAACGAGCAATAAAACAAAATAAAGTGCCCCAAACTCCAAAGCGATAGAACTTTTTAATACATCTTTGGGGGACTAAACTGATACCTGGTAATCTGTTAAGACGTTTAACACTGGGTATTATTGTTTATGGTGTAGTTTTAACAAACTCACTGAAAACACTTAAGTTATGAAAACTAAGTTGCATAAAAATAACTTGAGTATATTGGAGATTCTCTGTAAATATGCGATCATGAACCGTTCCTTTTCATGATGGGGTGGTCAGTTTCTTCTTTGGACATTGGCTGGAGAGCTGTCTCTAGAGTTAACATGGGTCAGTCCTTTGTAATGAGTCCCCAGTATTGGAGATTACTTCAAGAAATGGCCTCTCTAATAACTGTTAAATATTAATTTGCAGCCTATATAAGAATTGCCCAACTCTTTGGAGCTGCTTTCCCACAGAGTGGGACTATTTGTGAAGCATTTGTGAGAAATAATTGCCCATTACAGGAAACCCAGTGCAGCTTCTGTAACTTTGTTACATACTTACCAAAATATCTCCATTTGTTTACAAAACAATAACCTTTCCATTATCAAGTGTTGTTATGTTTGGTAAAGAATTCACTGTATTCAGGTCTTCAGTAAGGGTTCAAGTGATCCAGGATTTCTGTCTATATTTGTAAATATTGATGTAGATTATTATATATTATGTATAGAGATATTCTGTCTCCCTCAGCATTGTGGATGTTGAAAGGATTGAGGGTCATATAACGATTTTTGGCCCGGCATAGTTTGTGGCTTTGTAATAGCACAATTAATCTTATAATCCCATGATGTTCTTGGGAAGATTGTTGTAAGACTACAATCACGTATATTGGTTGCACGCTGAATCAGATCAGGGTTGGTACAGATGGAGTCTGTGTGAACTGTTTCTGGCAATATGACTATCTCTGTCCTTGTAACTTAAGACTAATTTGTTAGGGGCGCCTGGGTGGCTCAGTCAGTTAAGCGCCAGCCTTTGGCTCAGGTCCTGGGATCGAGCCCCACATCAGGCTCTCTGCTCAGTGGGGAGCTTGCTTCCCTCTCTCTCTGCCTGCCCCTCTGCCTACTTGTGATTTAAAAAATCTGTCAGATTTAAAAAAAAGAAAATCTTAAAAAAGGGATCTAGGATTAATTAATCTAGGACCTCTTGGTCCCTTCGCATACTGTGTTTTTGTGTGTCATTAAAAAGAAAAAAAGACTGATTTGTTATATCTAAATGTGTACTTCCCGTTTTGATAAGGACTTTAATAGGACAGCAGTTCATTTATATAGTCTTTCAGATTCTAATACTTTTCATTAAAATATTTCAGTTATTTGAAGAACCTATGTGTATTGAGGTGTTTTTAACTTTCAGGTTAATTTGAGCAGGTCTTGTTGATCTTATATAGGTTATCAAAGGTCTTTGAGTGTTTCTTTTTGTCTAAACTGCCGACTGAGGGTTGAGTTTAGCAGTGAGTTTTGGCATTTTTGGTGACACGTCTGACTAACACACTCACTTGAACTCAGGGTTGTGGGGTGGTGTGTAGGGCGCAGTGGACCTGAGTGGCTTCCCCAGAGCCTCAAATAACCCCAGATCTGAATTCCCCAAATCTCTGCCTAGCAAGTTGTAGGTAACTTTGAGTATGGCACACTGGCAAGCATAATCTTTGGAAATCTTTCTGGTGTAACCTGCACCAGGTTACACCAGAAAGTCTGTCTGGTGTAGACAGACTTGAAATGTCTCATCAGCTCCCAGAATCATTTTGTGCTGTGAGGCGAGGGAAGGATCTGAACTCCCTGTTCACACACCCCTCTCACTTGCACTCACTTCCTACCTGCTTCCTACCTACCATGGGATGGCGGCGGGGGTGGGGAACAGGGATATGGATTTCTCTCGAGAGTCCCTGCTGTGTGATGCTACTCTTACTCATGGGTGTATAGCATCCTTCAGGTGAGAAAGGGCAGGAGGAAAAACCAAGAACCACGGATGTAGCAAGTGGAGTGATTTTAAGCTTCCTGTCTGTTCAGAGTCCCAGTTTGGAGGATGAACATTGGGGTTTCCATTCAGGGTCAACAGGAGCACTTGACTTGATGAACCCTAATCAGAAGATGGAGCTTTCCAGCCGCCAGCAGCTGATAGAGGACTTGTGTCCCAGTCAGAGGGAACAGTGATAAAAGCACTGGACCCACACGCTTCTTAATTTCTCTTTTTCTGGGAATATGTAGGCGCAGTGGAAGGGCTCACATGTGACCTGTCTGTTGAGTTAGTATCCACAGCCAAGAAAGAAGAACCCGCCAAAGAAGATCTCCTTAGTTTTCTCTGGTTGGATTGTCACTGTGTGGGGGACAAGAGAGAGGAGAGATCATCACCCTGAAGTAAGCCTTCACGTCTGTCCTCTTGGTCCCTTCGCATACTGTGTTTTTGTGTGTCATAGTTGACCAGGGGGCAGGCCTTTCCAACGTGCCTGGTTGGAGTGAGGCTTGTTTTACATTTGCCTTCTCTAATCCAACAGACTTACGCCCACGTTCCCCTGGTTTTAGCAAACAGGGAAATCTCACCTCCAGCGGATTCCTGTATAAGTAGTTGGCCCATTGGCCCATGTTGTCTTCTTCCTTATTTATTTTTGGTGACAGAGCTTGATTAAAGTTTTCCAATCCACCTTTCAGCTATTTTATGGAAGCGTGGGGCGAGAGAGCTGCGGAGCTGCCGATCACTAAAGAAGCTTCCTGATCTGACCTAGGGAATAACGAGATTCGGAGACTTGGGTAGCTCAGAAAACCCGGCACAGCAGAAATGAATCTCTAGTCTCTTTGTCAAGAGGGTTTGACCAAGCACAGTTTTATTGGTCAGTGGCTCCTGCTTTAGTAACCTTTCACCCCTGTGGCTCTTGGAGGTACAAGCCTCTGGCCGGCCTTGCCTTTGAACTCCTCATGGTTCCTGCCACCTCAAAGGCTCCCAGTCAGAGGCTTGTGTTTTGCTTGGGATCTCTCCTCACAGCAGGCGTCAGCAGTTGGGAAAACTGATCCACCCTTAGAACATTGATATATTTGAAGGTGATACCCCTGAGACTTGAAACCTATGGCTTTCTATTTCAGGAGCTGTCTGTCATATGTCAAGAAACACAAGTCAGACTACCCCTTTTTCTTCCCGGATCCCTTCTTGTTTCCCATAGGATAGGAGATCATACCATTCAAGCATTCCCTACCAGTAGTCACAAAGCCTTCCCCGACCTTCAAGCTCTTCTACCCCTTTTTCTTCTGACTTGCTCCAAGTGGTGTTTATTTTGAAACAGTTTTTCTTTTAAATTGCACTAAAACATGCAAATCAAGCCATCTTTCGTGTCTGGGATCATAATTAACGTTGAAGACGGCATAGTACAAGTGTCACAGGGCTCAGATGTTCAGTCTTTGCTGCCAGATCTCATGAGCCCTACTGTGAGATGGCTCAGCTACACTTTCCAGTGTCTTCTTGATCCCAGGAGACCCACTGGGGAAACTGGATCTGGCAAGGAGACGTAGGAGTGTGGGTCACCCTCTCACATCTGGTTGGCTTCTTGTCTGAGGAACAGGAGTAAAATCTTTGATATTAAGAAGCAAATCCAGAGACCCATGGATATTAGATGATTTTAATATAGCTTCTTCGGCAAGAAATCAAACTTCTCATTCTACGAATATTGAGTAGAAAGTGTCTCTTCTACTCATGACGCCTTTAGCCTAGGAAAGGAGCAAATGATCACTCTTTAGGTCCCCTGCTTTTCTAGAATTCAAATAGAATATTACTGAAAATCTTTTGCAGAAAAGACACGCTGGAAGGTCTTTTTCTGCGTCAGAGCGAAGACTGGATATTCGGCAGGTACATAGGCATTGGAAGATCCGAGCCTGATTTTACCACTCTCTTGTTCTGTGGTCACAAGTGTGGTCATGAGCTTATGTTTCCCAGTTGGCAAAGCGAAGGGGAGCATTTTTGTTACCACCTGTATGTTTGGCACTGTATTAGGAGCTTCCTTCTGAAAATCTGATGAGGTAGCTGTTATTCTTCTCATTTTAATAGAAGGGGAAGGCAAACCTTGGAGGCTAGTAGATAGCCTGAGCTTACACAGCGGATGTGGCAGATTTGAGATTGGGAAGAATTTGTGGCATGTGATCGGAAAGTATGACGTTTATTTACAAAGCTCTAATTTTCTTTGTTTAAAGCCCCTTTTGAACTATTATAATAATGTGAACTATGTATAACATGCCCATGTTGGGTAAGATCCACACATGGTTCAGAGCCGTGTGAGCCGTGGCATCCGCTCTGGGGCAGCCGGCAGTCCTCGGGAAGGTGTGTAGTATCTGTTAACGTCTGTGTTAGTTTGCCATGGCTGCTGTGACATAACACCCCAGACTGGGTGGCCGGTGCCACAGAAATGGATTTTTTCACAATTCCAGAGGCTAGAAGTCTAAGATAAAGGTGTCACCAAGGCGGTTTTCTTCTGACTCCTCTCCCTGGCTTGTGGGTGGCTTGTCCTCTTGCTGCTTCTTTATATGTCGTCCCTCTAGGCTTTTTGAGGGGACATAGTTCTGTCCTTTGGTGTCTATATCACGTCCAAGAGCCCCAGACAGTAGCTGTCCTGAAATTGTCTCTGTTGAATTGGGTTTCACTCCTCAGTGTGAATCCACTTCTGAGATGGTTTTCTTCTAATCCCATTCTCAGCTCTTGACCAGGTAGGAGTGTAGAAGAGGGGTGTGTGTAAGGGTGAAGCATAACATGCTTTGGGGGCCACGTGCACATCAGCGTCGTCCCGCTGCTCCCCAGGACGTGAGGAAGCGGCCTGTTGGGCTCCGCTTCCCATTTGCAGAGAACCTGTGCCCTGGCCACCACCGTCAGTGAGGCAGGACTTAGGTCGTGCTCTTTCATCACAACAGGGTGACAAGGATATTATTAAAAGGCTTTATTAAGCCCTGTAAAAGCTTGGTTTTTATTTTGTTTTGCTGCGTCAGTGGAAAGAGTCTTAGCGGTGAGATTGTTTTTTTTCATTGAAAATTTGAGTATCACAATTCACGTTTTAGCCATAGAATGGAGAGGTTAAAAGTGCAGGATTATGTGCTAGGTTGAGAATTTCCGGACTTTAAAAATGCTAGAGAATTTGAAAAAGATTTAATAATGCAGAAAACCTCTTAGTTGTGCTAAAAGTGATTCTTCATTTTTAATAAAACCTGTGTCACTCAAGGTGGTTGATTTGGGGGCAGGAAGAACAGAGTGTGGCAGAAGAAACAGGTGTATGAAAATAACGGATTCGTGTCCCTCAAGAGAGATTGTTAATTTATCCTCGTAACTGTCCCTGCCTGCTGTTGGTCGCCTCACCCAAATACATCATCGGATCAACACCCCTTCCAGTTCGGCTCGCACGTGCACAGCCTAGCCTCGGGGTCAGGTGGATGGTCTGTTAGTTTAGTGAGGAGTTGTAATCAAAAAGGTATTTGGTTGGACAATGGTTTTTTTCACTTTTGTTTTTAATGATAGAAACCTTGTCTCCTTGGCCAAGAGAGGTTCATGGCCTTTAACTACATTATTTGTATGTTTTTCAGAGCATTGGATTCTCCTTGGCTAATACCTAGAGCACATGTTGTTCAGAAAACTACAGAGACACCAAGCTTCTAAGTTTATCTTTTGCAAAGCATGTAAATAAGCTGTTCAGAAGTTTGTTCTGTTGATCCATGAGTAAACCTGAGTTTGCTGCTACCACATCCCTTTAAAGCAAACCATACTAAGTGCATTTATTTCCAGTGGGCTAAGCCTGGGAGGGAGGAGATGTCTGGATTTTACAGACTTTTGCTTTTTTCCCCTTGTACTCTGCATTGTTTTCCTATAGCAAATTTGTCAACATTATTGGTGCATTTAACATCGTCTATTTTGGGACCTGAGAGATGATGTGTCTCTTTAATGAAGTCATTTGCTTCTTCTGAGCAGCTAGGCTACTTTTCAGGTGATGTGGGGATCCCCTCCCCCCACCTCCAGAGAGAGTAGCTCTCAGGGCAATTGTGAGCTGAGCATCAGCCTTTGGAGAAAGACACATCTGGTCCCAGCAGTCGGCAGGAGAGGTGGTGGGGCGGTAGTTGTGTGCGTCTGCCTTTGTCCTGTCCTTTCCGCTGACGTGTGACTTTGAGTAAGTCACTTGCCTTCAGAGCTCTCCTTGTTATCCTCTGTTTTTATAATCTCTAGTAAGGACTAACTCTTGGCTGTGTTATAGTAATGGATGAAAGATAGTAGCTGTCTAGACAGCTACTGCCTAAATTTTGTTGGGGAAACTTCGTGTTCCTGCAGTTACCCTCAGAGTCATCTTCCAGCATCACTCAGGATAGACTTATCACCGTTCTTGCCACTGTATTGGGTCAGAGTTTAAAGGCCTCTCTTGGCAAAAAGCTTGTAAATGGGTGGTTGGGAGAGGGAGGCTTCTGGAAAAGTTGAGCATCATGGAGGGGTAGGGATCTTGAGGTTGTGACCTGACTCCTTTCATAAGTAGCTCAGTGCATGCTCCAGTCTTCCTTGAGTGAAATCAGGACGTTTAGAGAGACGCAGGGCCAGTAAGCCCCCATGAATGTTTCAGTGGCTCCTGTTCCCATCTGTAAAATTGGGATGCTGTCCTTGAGTTGTGGGGATTAAATAAATTAATCTAGAGGAAGCACTTCAAACAGTGCCTGGTGTGTAGTAAGTACCGGTTTCATCGACAAATATTTCTGAGCTTCTGCTTTGGCCGAGGCACAGTTCAGAGCGCTGGGGACGCAGCAGTGGACAGAACAGGTGAAACTCCCCACCTGTGCGGTGCTTACCTTGCTGCATGGGGGGATGTGTTAGGTGGTGACGTGGGGATGAGCGCCAGCTGAGGTCAGCAGTGTCGGACACAGAATCAGTGGGCAGTGCTCAGTTCACTTTTATCACCCTTTCTCCTGGGGGCACTTGCCCTTTACACCAAGAAGAGTGTCCTTTGGGACATCCTTGTATTTATGGAGGCTTCTAGTTTCGTTTCTCCATGTCTTCGTTTTCTGTTTTCCACCTAATTGTTAACGACAAGGGGAACTAAGTATTCTCAGTCTCTAGTCACTGCCTGTTACTGTAAAGATTTATTTTTAAAGATTTTATTTATTTATTTGACAGAGGGAGAGAGATCACAAGTAGGCAGAGCAACAGGCAGAGAGAGAGGGGGAAGCAGGCTCCCCGCTAAGCAGAGAGCCCGATGTGGGGCTCAATCCCAGGACGCTGAGATCATGACCTGGGCTGAAGGCAGAGGCTTAACCCACTGAGCCACCCAGGCGCCCCTGCCTGTTACTGTAAATGCAGAGGCTGGGGATGAGCAGCAGGGAATCCGCCCTTCCAGGGGTTGATGCCCTTGTGTGCGGGCCTCTGGGGGTTCTCCAGCCAGCTCTGCTGCGCTCCTAGGGTTTGAGTACTGGTGCATGTCCTTGTGTGTCTTCCTGGCCTTCTGGTGAGTGGCTCCGCATTTTGGATGTAAGAATGAGATTTAGAACTTTTAGAAGTCAGCTCTGTGAAGGGGAAGTTGTGTATTCGAGTATTCACCCAGGGCTGGGGCTGCCTCTACTGTCCTTCAGAAGCTCTTGGGAGCGTGCTGGGAGCCATGGCTTGGAGGCCTTACAGAGGTCTCCTCCATCTCCATGCCTGGAGGGTGGGGTTACTGTTAGAGATGGTCACAGAAACGCTCGGAGTAGAGAAAGCTAGATTTAAAGGAGGAAGTCTTCTGCAGCCCGCCAAGGGGACAGGTTGTGAGCAAGTTTTCAAAGCCCTGAGAAGGGTGAAAAAGAATAAAGGGTCCATCTGGTTTGGCAGAGTTTCATGACTGTGTTTCTTAATATTAAGGTGATTTTTTTTTCCTATATACTATCTATGCGCCAACTAGGTAGAGAGTGTTTTAAACAAGACAAAACAACAAATCTGCTTTGGATGACAAAACAATAACAAATCCTAGTGTTATTTTTAGAAGGCTGAGAATGTGGGATAAGGTGAAAATAATATTGAGATTAATTGCCAGCAAGAATGAGTGGGCTCTAACGTGAGATCCTAAAAGAGCCAAAATTTGTTCACGAGGGTATGATACCTGAAATTTTGCGAGGGACGGTGGCCTCATTTAAAAATGATTCTCAGCTGGTCTCCTGGTTAACCCTGCTGGTTAAGCCAAGCCTAATTCTGCTTTGTTGCTGCTGTTGGGAAAAAGGACTTGTGACATGGTGAATGGTATTCTGTGCCCTTAATCTGTCCCAATTGTCCAAGACACTTGGGCCCTCCTGTAGGATACCGGTGTGAAGAAGTGATGAGAGCCCCCTAAGTCTGGATGGTTTATGGGCTCATTTCTTGAATGCTTGTCCATGGGTGGGGGGCTAGTAAATTTTACTTCAACTTGTGGGCCCACCATCAAAGAGTTTTTAGTCTAACTGGGAAGAAAAGGTTTTTCCCTTGATAAACAGTGGGGCGGAGAATCCATGCTGACTTCTGTGTAAACATTGTCAGATGAATTAGAAAAGAAGGGCCTAGTACAGTTTTGAAGAGGAGAGGAAACTGGAAGGATTTTTTTCAACTAATTTTATTTTTTAGAGCAGTTTTAGGTTTATGGGAGAATTGAGCAGAATGTGGGGAGATGTGCAGGCTCCCGCACGTGGTCTCTCCGGACCTCCGTGGTCTGTCCCTCAGGGTCTGCACCTACATTGCGTTACCATTCAGAGTCAGTAGTTTGCGCGAGGGTTCGTTCTTGGTACTGTACATCCTGAGGGCTTTGACCAGTGTATAGTGGCATGTACCCACTATGTTACTGTATCTAATTTAACTCCTTGGTGGGGTAAGAGCGCACATTATTCTTTTAGATTTGTTAAGGTGTGTTTTATGCCCAAGAATATGGTCTGTCCAGGTGAACGTTCCGTGTGAGCTTGAGAAGAACGTGGGGTCTGCTGCTGTTGGGGCAAGTAGCCTTCCGATGTCAGTTACCCAGGGCTGTGAAGTTCAGCTGTGCCCTTACTGATTTTCTGTCTTCTGCACCTGTCCATTTCTGAGAGAGGGTATTAAAGTCTCCAACTGTAATAGTGGATTCATCAGTTTCTCCATGAGGTTCTGTCACTTCTTGCCTCACATGTTTTGATGATCTTTTGTTTGGTGCATGTGCATTAAGGAAGGATTGTTGTCTTCTTGGAGGATTGACCCCTTTATCATTGTGTAATGCCCTCTTTATGTAATTCCTTGCTCTGAATTCTACTCTCTCTGAAATTGATACAGCTTTTCCCACCGTCTTTGGATTAGTGGTAGCATGGTGTATTTTTCTCCATCCTTACACTTTCATGTGTCTTTATTTTTTTATATTATTATTAGTTTTTTAAGAGCGAGAGAGAGGTACACGTGAGTGGAGGGGGAAGGGCAAAGGGAGAGGGAGAATTTTGAGCAAGCTCTATGCCTAGTGCGGAGCCTGACATTGGCCTTGATCCCGAGACCTGGAGATCATGACCTGCGCCAAAATCAAAAGTCAGACGTTTAACTGACTGAGTCATCCAGGTGCCCTGTTTATGTGTCTTTATATATAAATGGCTTTCTTGTAGACACAAACAGTTGGATTTTGTTTTTGACCTACTCTGGCAATCTTTTAATTGTTATACTTAGACCATTAACATTTCAAGTGACTGTTGATATAGTTAGATTCATATTGACCTTGTTGATTACTGTTTGTTGTCCTTGTTCCTATTCTGACTTCCATACTTTAAAAAAATATATATATTTATTTACTTATTTGAGAGAGAGAGAGAGAGTGCATGAGCAGGGGACAGAGGCAGAAGGAGAGGGAAAGAAGCTTCAAGCAGACTCCCTGCTGAATGTGGAGCCCAATGCTGGACTTGACCCCAGGACCTGGAGACCATGACCTGAGCCAAATCAAGAATTGGCTGCTTAACTGACTGAGCCACCCCGGAACTCCAGACTTCCACACTCTTCATGTCTTTTGTGGTTTTAATGGAGTATTTACATGATGACATTTTCTCTACTTTCTTAATATATCAGTTGCACTTATTTTTTTAAACATTTTTAGCAGTTACGCTCAAGATTGCACTATACATTTACATCAAATCCAAGTTCACTCTCATTTAACACTTTCCTGCTTCATAGATAGTGAAAGTACAGATCTTCCTTGACTTACAGTGGAGGATATGTCCTGTAAACCCACTGTAAGCTGAGAGTATTGTAAGTCGAAAATGCATTTTATACACTTACTCTACTGAACATCATAGTTCAGCGTGGCCTGTCTTAAGTGTGCTCAGAGCATTGGCCTCCAGTGGGGCAGAATCACATAATACAAAGCGTATTTCATATTAAAGTGTTAAGTATTTGATGTAATTTGTTGAATCCTGTAGTGAAAGTGAAAAACAGAATGGTTGTAAGTGTCCCAGTTGTTTATCCTCACGATCGTGTGGCTGACGGGGAGCTGGGGCTTGCTGCCACCCAGGATCACGCAAGTGTCACATCGCATATTGCTAACCTGGAAGAAGAAGATCCAAATCAAAATTCAGAGGACAGTTTCTACTGAATGCATGTCGCTTTCACACCACTGTAAAGTCAAAAAAAATCATAGTCAAACTACTTTAAGTCAAGGAGACTGTGCTATTCTGTTAACAATTTTAATTTCTTCTTCTTGTCCCTTGTATCATTGCTGTCATTTTGTTTATACATAAGTATATGTAATGGAATGCATTTGTTGCTATTATTATTTTGAACAAATTGTTAGATGAATTAAAGGTAATAAGTTTTATACAAGAAACATAAAATAATAAGGAACATAAAAGTTTTTATATTACTTTCACTTATTTCTTCTCTGATTCTCTTCCTTTATGTAGATCTAGGTTTCTGACCCGTATCATTTTTCCTTCTCTCTGAAGAACTTCTTTTAATATTTCTTGTAAGGCAGGACTACAGACAATAAATTCCCTCAGCTTTTGTTTATCTGAGAAATTTTTAATTTTTCAAACCCACTTTGAAGGATAATTTTCCAGAGTATAGAATTCTAGCTCAGCGGGGGTATTTTTCACTTCGAATATTTCTGAGGAGAAGTTGGATGTCATTGTTCCCTGTGTTCCTCTAGAGGTACAGTGTTATTGTTGTTTTTCCCCTCGTCTAGGATTTTTTAAAATATTTGATTTTCTGAAGTTTTAGTATTCTGTAACCAGGTACAGTATTTTTGGTCTTTATCCTGCTTGGCATTTTCTGAGCTTCCTGGATCTGTGGTTTGATGTCTGACATTCATTTGGAAGAAGTTGGTCATTATTGCTTTAAGTATCACTTCTTTTCCTTTTGTTTTTCTCCTGGTATTTATATTGTGTATATGTTACAGCTTTTATGGTTGTCTCATAGTCCTTGGATAGTCTGTTCTGGTTTTTGTTTTTGCTTTTTGTTTTTTTGTTTTTGGTCATATCCTCAAGGTCCGCGATCCTTTCCTCAGCCCTGTCCACCCCACACTGATGATCCCGTCATAGGCATTTTTCATTTCTGGTACAGGACTTTTGAAGGATTGCCCAGCATTTCTTTTCAGTTCTTTTGTAGAATTTCCATCTCTCTGAATTTCGAGTGTGAAAGAGCCCTTAAGCATCATGCAATCCTGTCTCAATTATAAGGTATGAAAATTGAGATCTGGACATTTTAAATGACTTGACAGCATTTATTTACCATTTAATGGCAGTAGGCCAAATTAGAGTCAGATCTGTTCCCACTCTCTTATTCTTTTCTACTATTTATTGAAGTTGGTGCTACAGAGCAGAGCCTTAAGTTGTGGGCCGTCCTACAGCTGATAATGTCACTAATTATGCAGCATAATCCCTCGTTTCCTTGGGACACCTCTTGCTTTCATCCATTTTGGAATCATTTAGTCATTCTTAAATATACGAGGCCTCTCTCACTTCATCTGAACGTGTGTTATTATTAACGATACTGCCTTGGTGATTGAGAATCATGTCCTGTGTAGTTAATGACATTCGGAGAAACTTGCATTGGAGAGAAGCCTTAACAGGTTAAAACCTTGCCTGAGTCAAAGCCGAGTTGCAGTTCTGGATTTATCCTTTGAGGCAGTCTGTGGTTTTGTCAGTACCATGATGAAAAGAATACGGACTTCAGGGTTAGATGAAGTGGTTTTGAGTTCTGGATCTGTCAGTTAAAAGCTTTGTGACCACAGACAAGTTACCATTAATCTTTCTGAGCCTTGTCTTCTTGTCTATAAACTAGAGATATGTTCATGATAGGCTTGTTGGGAGGGTCAAGTGAAAAAGTATATGCCACATTTAACTGATTCTTAATCCCATATTTTTTCACATTTTTAAAATCTCTGATGTCAGAATTGTATTAAAATTGGTATCATTTTACTATTGTGCCATATCTTAATTGAGAGCTTTTTTTCTTAGTGTTATATAAAATAATGATGCATCTTATAATTATTGGTGTCAGGCAGCTATCCCACATTAACCCAGATGCACATATCCTAAACAAAATAGTAAAATTGAATCGGGAAGTCTATAAAAAAGGGATACTGGGTCATGACTAAGTGAGATCAGGAATATAAAGTTGGTTTGACATTGAAAAAAAATTAATCTGTGTAAATTACCATGTTAACAAAATGAAGAAAAAATCCATCTGGTCATCTTCTAAATATAGAAAAAAATAATTTGATAAAATTCAGCAACTGTGCTTGAGAAGAACTCTCAGCTAAACAAGGAATAGAAAGGAACTTCTTCAATTTGATGAAGGATATTTATGAAAGACCTACATCTAACATATTACTTACTGATTAAATATTGAATGTTTTCCCCTACGATTGGGATCATGTCAAGGATGCTCACTCTTACCATTCGTATTCAGTATTGTACTGAAGATCCTAGGCAGTGCAAAAGGAAAATATATAAAAGGCATAAAAATTAGAAAAGAAAAAGTTAACATGTCTTCATTTGAAAATGACATTGTAGTATACCCAGAAAAGCCAAAGTAATCTACAAACTACTGTGCTAGTAGGTGAATTTAACAAGGTTATAGAATACAGATGATTTGGCTCTAATCAAAATTCAGATTTTTGCTTTGTCAAGTGTTTTCTGATTGTGGTATAGGCGGTAGTCTTTTGTGATCTTCTGTAACCTAGCTAGAGGTAGAATCAGACTACTGCTTTTATTCTATTTATTTCATAATTATTTATTTTCCTAGACTTTGTAATTACTTTGCAGATTTCTAGCTGAATGTCTTGATTTTTCTAGATACAAAATCCTTTCATCTGCAAATAATTACTGCTTTTGTATTTAAGGTAATGAAGTCCGTATTATGGGCTTTATGGAAGAAGACAGTATCAGGAGGATATTTAGATGAATGTAAAAGAGAGCTCCACTAACAATTGCTTAAGGAAATCAGGGTTTATGTGTCTTACATTAAAAGACACCCAGGAGTGGATTGTCCCTGGGCAAGAGTAGTGGTTCAGCAATGCCATCAAGGAAACAGGTTTCTTTCTGTACTTCCTCTCTGTCACCTTCAGCATGCTCACTTTCTCTTTTCTTAACAACACATCTGCTTTAATCCCAGCCAGCCTGTTTGCATCCCAGGTAAGCGGAGAGGGAGAACCAAGGGAAAAAAAACCAGAAGGCTTGTTGTAGCAAGACTTTACCTTTTTATTTAGGAAAGCGCACATTATTTGCATTATTGCAAAAAAGGCTGGACTATTTAGTACTTTTAAGTTGATTTTGTTAGTAAAAACGAGGAAGGTAATGGATATTGGGGGAGGCATTCGTTTTCTATCACGAGGACTGAGGATCATCTGTACTGTGAGAAGCTGTGGTAATCGGAAGGGCCCTGCCACGAGCTCATGTGCCTAACGTCTCGCTGAGTATTGCTGAAATTGAACAGTTCCAGCTTCTGTTTTATTTATTTATTAAAAAATTATTTTGGGGCTCCTGGGTGGCTCAGTGGGTTAAGCCGCTGCCTTCGGCTCAGGTCATGATCTCAGAGACCTGGGATCGAGTCCCGCATCGGGCTCTCTGCTCGGCAGGGAGCCTGCTTCCTTTCCTCTCTCCTGCCTCTCTGCCTACTTGTGATCTCTCTCTGTCAAATAAATAAAATCTTTAAAAAAAAAAATTATTTTGTAGCTGGTTACTTTAGTGAACTTGATTACTAGCTCTGTAGGTTTTTAGCTGATTCTCTAGACCTTTCCTAGTACCCAATCTATGGAAAACTTTTAGATTTCTTTTGAAATTCCTTTCTTTTTTCTTATTAATTACTTCTGTTAGTTTTTTTTTTTGTTGTTTGTTTTGTTTTACATGACCAAATTAGGTGCTTGGTTTTTGAATAGTAATTCTATGTGCACATCAGAGTAAAGTTAAATATGAGACTAGGAGCCATTGAAATTTAGAAATATTTGAGATTCATCTCTGAGCTTGTTAATTAAAAAGTGGCTACGTGCTTTTTTTCTCTTTTAAGTAGATAAGATATATGATGGGGCATCCACTTAACATTTAAGGCAAATGTCAGGTTTTTTATTTAGTGAAATTATTAATGGGGAAAGAAAATGCTTTAATACTTCCAGAAGCCACAAATCCCCAGGGATTTAAGGATTGTGATAGAATGCAGCACCACATGTCTGTAAACTAGGCTAAAAAAAGAGAAAGTAATACTGGGTGAATACACTTTTATAGTTTTTAATCTTTTCAAAGAATACTAAAAATTCTTTGATACATCTTCCTCTAGGAGGTAGAGCTTAATTATCTTCTTTGGGAAGGCAGACCAAACATAGTGACTTCCTCCTAAGCATGAGAATATGGAATGGATGGTAACTTTATGACAGGGAAGCCGGCAGACCCCCCCACCCCCACCAGGTGATCGGGGTTCACTTCCCCATAATATGTCATGTTGATAACATACGTGCCCTGATAATGATGTGGAGAGAGGGGCATATCACCTCTGGAGTATCCCAAAATCCATAACCTCAGTCTCATGATTAGAAAACGTTAGACCAACCCAGAATGAGGGACATTCTGAAAAATGCCTGACCAGTCCTATTCAAAAGTGTCCAGGTCATGAAAGACCAGAAAAGATTGAAAAACTGTCTCAGATTGAGAGAAACTAAGGAGACATGACAACTAAAGGCAGCGCAGTCCCCCGGACTCCATCCTGGAACAGGAAAAGGACCTTAGGGGGAGGGCTGGGGAAACCTGCAAAGAAATCTCTCGTTTAGTAAATGGAATTAACTACGTGTGAACTGACTTGTTTTGCTCATTGTACCAGGGTGACGTGTTGGTAAGAGTAGGGGAAGCTGGGTGAGAGATGTTCGGGAACCCTCTGTACTATCATTGTTTCTCGAAGCCTCACAGTATTTCAGGATAAAGTTAAAAAAAACAAAAACAAAAACAGTTACCACTTTGCATGGTAATGAAACAAAAAAAGATCGACACCTACCAAAAAACTGCCAAATGGCCTCTGCTGCAGAGGGCTGTGATTTTGTATAAAATTCCAGTGAGTGTGACACATGTGGGCTCCTCCAGTGTTGGGTGCCGGGAACTGATGGGATGGGACTGGGAAGTTTCACTGGTTGGTGGAAGAGTGCCCCAGAGGTATTGGACTTTGAGGTGGAGGGTGCATCTGGAGAGGGCAAATGAAGTAGCTCACGAGCAAGGGCATGAAAAACTGAACAAGGGCATGAGAAAGGCTCTCTTGTTTTCTGTTACAAGGTATTCTAAATGCGATGAAATTAACAAAATGAGTATTTTAATCAAAGGAAAAAATGGAGTATTGATAAATCCTAGGTGTAGTAACCTTTTTTTGCTTCAGAAATGTTTTTTACTTAAAAAAAAGTGAATTCTACTTATTATTGTTTGTTCAATTGTTGAGTAACGGTATATCACATGTTTTTGACCTTCTTTTGACTCTAGAAAAGCCTTCAGTCCCTAAGAAGTGCTTCTCAGCCATTCGGCTGATGTTTTTTCATGTAACTCTTACCTTTAGAAAAATGGAGTGAGCCAAAGAAAAAGATGCACCCAGCCAGCTAACAGTAATTCTCAATTAGAAGTTAGGATGCTTGGATTATAATTTGACATAACCACTGAGTTTTTACTGCTGTCAGGTGGAGATGACCTGACCCTGTCTCTGCCGCCTCCTGGCTGTGATGAGGTCCGGCGAGGGCATCGGGCCCCCTGCTCTGGCCCTGTCCCCTTTCCAGCAACGTAGTGAGGGAGCAAACCAGCGTAACCCGGAGCGTGCTGCCCAGGAGGCTAGGGAAGGCATTTTGTCAGAGCAAACAGATGAGAAGGACATAATGAGCCTTGGTACGTGTGTTTGCAAAGACTTGGAATCCCTTTGGAAGTTTTCAGATTCATCTTCAGACACAGCTTTGAGAGATTAGTCCCTGAGGTGTGGAAATACCTTCCGGGCCTGCTCCTGAAATAAATGGTTCCATGGATGCTTGTGTGGTAAAGGGGGAACGTCCCAGATCTCCCTGGTGCTCCGACGCAGAAGTACTTTAATGGGAAGGCTGTTCCTTTAACTTGTTGACGGAGAAGGTGAATGCCTTATTAATGTCTTGGTTCTCTGAGCTTCTTGAGTCGCCGTTTTGTTATTTTTCATTGATTTTGGAAGATTCTTAGCCCTTATTTCTTTAAATATACCTGTTGACTTGTTTTCCTCCCCGTCTTCTGGGTCTCCAGTTACAGGCACGTCAGAACATTTGATGCCATCCCACAAGTCTTGGATCTCTGTTTTCTTTTGCTCCTTTTCTTCTGGGCATTCCAGTTTGGATAATTTTCCATTTCACGTTCACTGTTTTTTTCCCCTGCTGGTGCTGATAAGCCAGTTGAAGGAATTCTTCACTGGTGATACCACATTTGTATTTCTGGCATATCATTTGGTGGTTTTCTTAGAGTTTCCATCTGTCTGTTGAATATTGCGGTCTGTTGAAGCAAGTTGTCTACCTTCTTCACCAGAGATTCTTTAACACATGAATTGTAGTTATTTTAAAGTCCCTGTCTAATGGTTCCAACAGCTTGGTCGTCTTTGGTCTGGTTCTGTTGACAGCTTTATATTATGACAATGGATGGTTTTCAGTTATTTTTTTTGTTTCTGGTAACTTTTGGTTGAAGGATAGACATTCCGTATGGAAAAACCACCCTAAAGTAAATGTCACATGCAGAAATGGGCACGAGGTTGACTGGCCTAATGTGTAACCACCGGGTTTGGGTTTTCTGTTGCCTGGCTCACCTTCCGCACACCTCAGACTTCAGCCACTGCCTTGTGCTCCATGTGGGAGCAGGGTCCAAAGGATTTCCTCGAGTTCAGCCTCACCCTCCGCTCCCAGCAGGCCCTGCCTTGCCTGTGCCACGTAGGAGGCCTCTTGCCCTCAGCAACGGACTACCACTGTCTGTATGTGGTGCCCGGTTCGTAGTGGGAATGGTGGGGATCTCCCTTCCCCGGGGCCAGTGTCAGCCGTGGGCAGGCCTGCTTGCCGGCGTTGGAGGTGGGGCTTCTCTGGTTCTGCTTCTCCCTGTGGCAGCTCTCTTCTCTTCCTTACTTAGAATCCAATAGACTTCCTTACTTCCTTACTACTCTTCCTTACTTGGAAGGGGTCTTGAGTTGGAAAGAGTTTCCTGCCCCTCTTGTAGGGGCAGAGGCTGTTGGTTTGGCCGCTCCCTCAGTGGTGGTCTGAGGAGAGCTGGAAGGGCTCCTCCCTGTCCCCAGGGCCAGGCTGCCTTTCCACCCTTCTCCCACACCAAGTACTTCCGGTGTCTGCATCTCAGGGATGGGAAGGTTTCCTGCTTCTCCCCTAGGAGTTTAAGGCATTGCTTTGGATGAAAAAAATGTCCAAGGAGTAGGTGGAGTGTACCTGTGTGCTGCTGAGGGCGCCTCTCTTTAATTTCCTTCCCTGCCCTGGTCTTTCTCAAGAACGTCCAGGAGATGGGGTGCCTGGGTGGCTCAGTTGGTTAAGCATCTGCCTTCGGTTTCATGATCTTGGAGTCCCGGGGTCAAGTCCCACATCGGGCTCCCTGCTCAGTGGAGAGTCTGTTCTCTCTCTGACCCTCCCCCTTTTCTTGCTTTCTCTCACTCTCAAATAAATAAATAAAATCTTTAAAAAAGAAAGAAAGAAAGAAAGAGAAAAAGAATGTCCAGGAGAAAAGAGCTTGCAAGGGAATACAGACTTCCTGTGTCTAGAGCTTCTAAACAATCCTGCTAGCCCACACTGTTTTAAGAATTCATTAATTCTTAAAAATGTTGTTTTCTTTGGCTGCTTTTACTGTAGCACCTCTACATTCTCTGAGCCTCCAAAGCTGGAATCATTTGTCCCATCATTCCTAGACGAGCTTGTCACCCTTTGAAATTCGGGCCCCCCTGATTGCCTCATGACCAAAGCTCTCTGATGGGCCTAAGACAGTTCCGATGCTAGTGAGTTCTCTGGTGGCTTTTTGTCATTGTTACGGTGGGGTCCATGTTCTCTTGTGGCTTTCTGCTCCCGAGCAGAAGCAAACGCTTTATGTTTTGACCGGCCGGTGGGTTGTGGGGCAGGGAAATAGGGCGATATCGAAGCAAGTGCTGAACCTGTGGGTACACGATACTCTCGGGTTTTTGGACAGCATTACCAGTCGGAATTCAGGACAGAAGCATAACTGGCTGGTTTACTGTTCCCTCTGTGTGTGTGTGTTTGTGGTCTGCATAACAAAACTCCTTTAACAGGCGAAAACAGGCCGTTGATGCAGGTCCCATCTGGGGAGGTTCTGACCAGCAGGGCAGGGCAAAGTGGACTGGTTGCTGTGAGGGCATGGGAGAGCCAGTGTTGTTCTTTTGGGATGAAAATGCTCCTGGATGACGCTGGGGTCATTTACGTTCTTATATATGAGCTTCGTACTTTTGATATCCTGACCACTGCTAGATAACAAACAACCTAGTGTAGTTTTAGGAACTGTTTATCTCCCTTATAGTCTATACCTAGTCTCTACCTAGTCTGTACTAAACATAATGTGAGGGACAGTCTTTTTTTTTTTTTAATTTATTTTTTATTTATTTTTAGCATAACAGTATTCATTATTTTTACACCACCCCAGTGCTCCATGCAATCCGTGCCCTCTATAATACCCACCACCTGGTACCCCAACCTCCCACTCCCCGCCCCTTCAAAACCCTCAGATTGACAGTCGTAGTCCTATTTCTGCTTTGCTGTTCCTCCTAGGAATAGAAAATCTGTGTCCCCCACCTCACACCTTTTACAATTCTGTATACAAGATAGGATCATTTTTATTTTTTTAAAGATTTATTTATTTATTTGTTTGTTTGACAGACAGAGATCACAAGTAGGCAGAGAGAGAGGAGGAAGCAGGCTCCCTGTCCAGCAGAGAGCCCAATGCGGGGCTTGATCCCAGGACCTTGAGATCATGACCTAAGCCGGAGGTAGAGGCTTAACCCACTGAGCCACTGAGGTGCCCCAGGATCATTATTATTAAATGATGGGTTGGTACTTAGAAGATTCGGAAATTTCTATGAGATGCCTGTGCTGCCTCGTGCCTGTGAGGGAGTGGTGTTAGGTGGATCCATTCAGCAAGTGTTTTGACTGCCTCCTCTCTGACAGGCCCTGTGCCAAAGGCTGGGAGTTCGTGGAGAACAAACCCAGATGTGCTCCTGCTCTCCCAGTGTCTGGAGAAGTCCTGTCCTCTGCTTTGGCAGCTTGGAGATTAAGCTAGAAGGGACATGTTACTGGTTCTTGGACTTTTCAGTACAAAGTTCTGTCACTCCCATTGGATGTGGTTTTATTATTTCTAACTCTCTTCTCTTACCGGGGTACAACTTTGCGGTCCCATTCTGTCTCTCCCCTTCTCCCCCCTCCATTCTTACCCCCAAGCTGTGTTGAATGTGCTCTAATGTAAGCAACAGCGATCCGGAGGGTTCAGGGTGGAGGTAAGTACTGAGGACAGAGCTAACATGTTCGGACTGTCTGCTGCCCTGGTGCTGCGGGAAGAGCTCTGTAAACTTCACTGAGTGTCTGTGGCCTCACGACATAGGTCGTGTGCTCTCCATCTTGCAGACTGACCAGACACAGAGGTCACAGAATTTGAGACGCTCAGAGCCTTTCTACAACACTGCACTGGCTTTCTTTAAACACTTGTTACTGCTCATCCTGTTGGGCTTCATGTTACTGAAAAACCAAAGAAATTAATCGTATATAACTGATGTATAAACTGAAGTAGTTATTTTAATTTGAAATACCTGTTTGCTTATGACAGCTTTGAGCTGGCCCAATTCTTGATCTCTAGGAGCTTTATAATTGTCACGATTGAAAGCGCTAAGAACTTAGTGGTTCTTGTGCTTTGAAATCTGCATGTTTTATAAAATTATGGTAGCGTATGTTTAATGAAGAAAGGATAGACAGTCTGGTCATGTTTATGTTGGTATGACCAATGCATCTGTGACTTAACTCTTCAGTCATGCAACTTCCACAAGGTAAGTGACTGAGGAATTTGCAGAGCTGCTGAAGACACCTCATTTACCTCTTCAGGAAGCGATAAATGTGGCCCATGTCATAGGGGGCAGAAAGGAAATCAAAACATAATACGCCTTTGCTTACTGGGTGGGAACAGCCCTGCTTTTGTACATTGACAGCATAGTTGAATACTCCTTCCTCTCTGCCAGCAGGTGGCTGATACTGTGTCCTGGAGGGGCCATAAGTTACAGTGCCTTCTAAAGACTACAAAGTGTTAAGAGGTCCCGAAGAAGTAATTAAGCTTGAGAAGTTCACTTATCTGCAGGCAGAGAGACCTGAGCCCCAGTTATTGGCAAAGTTTCTTCCTTTCTGCGTGTTCTGCAATTTGGTGGACAGGGCGAGATGACTTGAGACATCTTAAATTAGAAGCGTTGTCCTACAATTGTGCCTCTGGCCGGCGTGCAAGGTGGTTTGTTACCAATCATTGTTTCCTGTAAATCCCAAAGGCTGCTGTCTCTATTGTGACTAAGCATGAACATAAAGCTTTGGAATGCTTAAGTTTGAATGTGGCTTCATTTGAATCTGATTTAAAATGAAAGAACAGAATGATGGACCCATGTGGGTAGAGAGGGGGTAACTATTTAAGATGTGTGTGTTTATGTGTGGGCTCATGCTTCTTAGTGAACTTTCACACCTTTTTAATTTCTTAAGGAAGGACCCTTTCCTAAACTGGAGTGTGGTTGGTACTCCCTGTATTCTAGAATGGAGGGGGAAAGAGCCTGGGTTTGAGCTGTGACTGGGCCACTTAACATCATTGCATCTTGGTTTCCTTGCACAGAAAATGGAACTGCCCCTGGTAAGTGACAAGCTGGTTTTGAAGAGCAAATGAGACTGTGCATACAGAAATATATTTGCACAGGTCATCCTAACATCTCCAAGGATGCTAATAATTAAAAAAAAAAAAAAAAAAAAAAAGCCAGTTTCCACATCCAGGAAACTTGCAGTCTAGCTGGAAGAGAGAAAAGTGGTCATCCGAAATAACAAGAAAATTCTAGAACAGTATGTGCAGAATAACCTATAAAGAAAGGCTGTCGGTGCTGTGGGATTTCCT
The DNA here is from genome assembly GCF_022355385.1 of Mustela nigripes. NCBI lineage: Eukaryota > Metazoa > Chordata > Mammalia > Carnivora > Mustelidae > Mustela > Mustela nigripes. The sequence goes on from NW_026739491.1 coordinate 536,273, forward strand.
GGTAAGGAGAGATTGTTGGTGTTTGGGGGCGATCAGTAAAGTTTTCACAGGGAAGATAGATTCTTTCAGGTCTCATAAAATGTCACTATTTTGGCTAGATGACAGGCAGGACAGCAGCAACATGACTGAGCAGGGGTGAGATTGGAGTGAGTGGAGTATTTCTAAGAAGCCGTGGCAGGCAGCCAGCCACCGGGCCGTACCCAGATGGCACACTACAGGATGGCATCAGCCAGATGCCCTTGGTAGCTAAATCTGGGTCAGCTTTTCTTTGAGTAGGAGAAACCCTCGTTGTGAGGCTTTGCCTCTTTCTTACTCTTAGTGGAGAAAGTAGTCATCGCACACCTCAGCGGGCATCATCCCAGGCTTTCCCTCATGAATGGAGGACTTGCCTGGGAAACAGAACCAAAGTTGGCAGGTGTAAACCAGAAAGTATCTTTTTTCCTCCACCTCTTTCAGTTATATTTTGAACTTTTCATGTTCTGTTTTTCACATGTTTGCTCCCTTGCAGAAATCCTTATAGCTGCTGATTCTGAGTGGAATCACAGGTCAGAATGAAGCTGGACAGACAGGTCACCGAGACCAACATCTTGCTTTCTTGGGGACTGAATCCAAACTCTGCTTGGATAAGAGATTGTCTTCTTTCAAAAGACTGTTTTGGGCTGTGACAGAGTAGCTAGTATTAGAGTAACTGTCCAGCCAGGGGGAAAAAAAAGGATAAAAGCTTATTAAAATAGATAATATAGAGGCATTCGAGAGCAATCTGGGCAGTCAGTGCTTAAGGGACTGTGGCTCCTGAGAGAAGGAAAGCAGGCTGAGTTCCTTGTTTCCTTTGGCCTTTCCCCTGCAGGCACTTTCTAAATCACGGTCTGGGCATCTGGAGCCCTATTGGAAAGTAGCAGTCTCATAGGGCTGAGAGGTTGAAATTAAGGGCTACCCCAAAGTATCCAGGACTTGAATGACAAAATTCAGGAAGATGGGAACCACAGGAGAGTAAGCAAAAACTGGGCATGCAGTCTTCCCTTGAAGTGTTTGCCAGCTCCTGAGGTGCACGGGATCAGAGTAAGACTCCACGACTCCCTGCAGAAAGCAGCAGCTGGGAGCCTGACAAGCTGTGCAAACATTCTAGCAACCATATATAGTGCTGGTGAGAGGGAGTTTGGTGTTCAGGGCCTGCCGCGATAGAGGGGTCCTGGTAGACATCCCAGGCTTTGTCCGAGGGCCCCAAAAGGCCACACTACAAGAGTAAGGGAAAGTGGAAAAAAGTTGGCCCTAGCGAAGCTTAACACCAGCCACTGATAGGATTAAAGTGGTCTGACTGCATTCTCTGTGTCTTCCAGAAGAATGTTACACTTAGGAGGAAGATAATTTTGTATATACAGAACCTTTACAGTTTTTAATATAGAGTGTCTGGTGTCCAAAGAAAATTAAGAGGTATGCTAGGAATGGAAACCAAATGACCAAAATGAAGAGTAAATACAGATAGTAGAAAGAGACCCACAGTTGATTCGGATATTAGGGTTATCAGTCAGGAGCTATGCTTAATAAAATAAGGGAATTTTAACAAAGATAGGAAATCTGCTTTTTATTAAGTCAAGTAGAAATTTTGTGAGGTACCTGGGTAGCTCAGTCAGTTAAGCGTCTTCCCTTGTCTCAGTTCATGATCCCGGGGTCCTGGGATTGAGCCCTGCATTGGGCTCCCTGCTCAGTGGGGAGCCTGCTTCTCCCTCTCCCTCTGCCTTTCGCTCCCCCTGCTTGTGCTCTCTCTGTCTCTCACACATAAATAAATAGATGGATAAAAGGAAATTTTGTAACTAAAAATATATGAACTAAGTTGAGAAGTCAATATGTGGGTCTAGACTGCTGTTTAGATGCAAGCAGGCACACGCACACAGACATAAACATGCGCACACGCACACACGCATGCACGCACACACAGAAGATAGATTATTGAGCCAGGAGAAAAATTACTAGAAAATATACCCAGATGGCAGCGCAGAAAAGAGATTAAGAGACATATGGGGCGTGGTAAAAACATTTCTGTATGTATATCTAGAGTCCTAGGAGAATAGAGTGTGACAGAACCAATATTTAAAGAAATACTGGCTGAGAGTTTTCTAAAAATAGTGAAAGACATCAAAACCACGAAGTGAAGAGGCTCGACAATCCTCAGAGGAATAAATCCAAAGAGCCACACCTAAGTACATCACAGTGGACCTGCTGCATGACGAAGACAGAGAAATAAAGGGCAATGTTTTGAAATAACACATGGTCTCTGACCATAGTGCAGCCAAAGTAGAAGTCAGCAACAAAGATAAACAGCAAATCCTAAAATGTTTGGAAATTAAACCGTATACTTCTAGAAAATTGTTTTACCTAAGTTATAATGAAAATGATATGTGATCGTGTAGGACACATTTAAAATGGTGCGTAGGGGCCAATTTGTAGCTTTAAACATACATTAGAAATGAAGAAAGATTAAAATTCGTAATCTAAATGTCAGTCTCAAGAAATCAAATGCCAGATGGATTAAAGTCCCCCAAAATAGAAGAAAGGAAATAAATGTAAGAACAGAAAGGAACAAGGTAGGAAAAAAAAAAAAAAAAAAAAGAAAGAAAGTACAATAAAGAAAATCAACAACCAAGCATCGGTTTTTTTTGAAGAGATTGGTAAAGTTGATAAATATCTGGTTAGAGCAAACACAAAGAAAATATACAGATTATCAATATCAGGAATGAAAAGAGGTATATGACTATATATTCCACAGGCACCGAGTAGATGTTAGCACACGTTGAGCCCAGTACATTTAACAATGTAGATGAAATGAACACATTCCTTGAAAATCATACTTTTGAAACCAACACGCTTATTAAAATAATCCTGTGTCTGTGAAAGAAAATTAATCCATGCTTCAAAAACCTTCACACACCAGAAAGCTCCTAACCCAGATGGCTTTTAGGTGAATTCTTCTAAACCTTTCAAGAAAGAAGGAATGCCAGCCTTGCCTAAAATTTCTCAGGGGATAGAAAAGGAAGGAACACTTTTCAACTCATTTTAAGAAGCCAGCATGACCTTGACACCAAAACCTGACTCAAACGTTGCAAGTGTTGACAAAAGAAGTCAGCTGCAAAGGAGTAAAAACAGTTTTGATACCGCTTGTATGACGTTCAGTAGCAGGCACGATAGAAATGAGAATGACGATTACTCTCGGATGATTGGGAAAGTGCCTGGGAAGCAGAAGAGACTCTTCTGGGAGTGCTGGCATGTTTGGTGTCTTTATCTTGGTGGTAGTTATAAGAGTATGTATACCTAAACATTTGTTGAATTGTACACTTAAGATTTATGCACTTGATGTATAGATCAAAAAAAGGACTATAGCTTGTTCTGGTATGACATTGAGTTATTCTCATCAAGACACAGTTTCTCTTTTACTGTTTCTCTTTTACTGTCTCTTTCATCAAGACACAGTTTCTCTTTTACTCAGATTGAATCCAGGGTGCGTTTCATTTGCTCACACTGTTCTGGCTGCGTTTGATAAATGCGTTCTTCTCCTGCAGCTGGCAGGAGCAGCAGGGAGCGTTTGCCGTCGGCTTTCTCCCTGCGGGAATAACGGAATTACCCAGACCCAGAGTTGCGTCTGAGAGGGCACCGAGTTCTTCCACTTCCAAGTGTCTGTCTTGCTCACTGAGCACATGCTGTTTCCTTTCCAGGCACGGTGGTTCTGGGAAGCGTATTTCCAGTCGATCAAAGCCATCGCCCTGGCCACTCTGCAGATCATCAACGACCGCATCTATCCCTATGCTGCCCTCTCCTATGAAGAGTGGAATGACCCGCCCACTGTGGTGAGTGAATCCCGGTGCCGACCATGGCAGCCGGGGTCCAGGTGTGAGGATGGGGCAGGAGAAACGTGCTGTGTAAAGTTTATTTAAATACTGGCTTTCTGAGATGAGCCTGTACTAGCTGACAAAGTCAGCTCAATTTTGAAATGATAACACAAGTAAGACACACAGAAGCAGCAGCTTCCGGCTTGTTTTGAACGTGCTTGGGAAGACAGTAAGCTTATTTATTGCAGAGATAAATGGGGCAGCCTGGCTCTTGTTGGAAATCAGACCCTTGCTGATGACTTCTGCAGTTGTAATGCTTAGAATTCTTGAAAAGATTCTATAAGCGGTTGATAATAATAGCTTATATTCTGAGAGCTTCGGCTCAGCCAGGAACTGTGCTCAGTGTTTCATATAGATGATTTCAGTGATCGCAGCCATCACCGTGGGAGGAAAGTAATCCGCAGAAGTGATCTCGAGGCCTTATAGATGGCCACAGTCCGGACTTGCTCGAGACCGGCTGAGGCCCCTGGGTGTTTCCAGCAGAGAGCTGGGATGGTCAGAAGTTGGTCTCAGGGCTTTCTCCTTGCTTGAAGGAGTCATAAGGCCTTTGTGGCCTTGTAGGGACTGTGGCAGTGGCCACACCTTCTATCTCACGGAAAGTGCCTGCAGCTCTGGGCCTGGTGGTTCTGCTTTGTAGGTACCTTCCGGCCTCGTTCACACGCCTCAAGGCTTTCACGTGAGAGAGCTAGACTTGAATCCATTCTTCATTCTAGTCCATGCTGTCTTTCAGGCCAGCCCTCCTGGTCTCCTGATCCCACCCTCTCTCAATAGAATGTATTTAGCCGCTTGGTTAATCTTTGTATAGGACCCTCCTTTCCACCCTCCTGTCCTAACTAAGGGGTGACTGTGTGTCAGGCACCCCACTAGGTGCTGGGCATGCAGAAAAAGCAGCCAAGTCCCTCGCCTCAGAGGACCTCTCCGCTAATGTGGGAAGTCAGTGAGTAGACCACGTAGTATGCGATGTTCTGGAATAGAGTGGTGACCAGAGTGCCAGGGTGGCACCCTCGCTGGGAGGAGCCAGGACACTTCTTGAAATGGGTTGTCCTGAGAGGAAGTCAATGTATGCTTGTGGTAAAATCCAACACAACAACAAGGAACACCTTTTTATTGTGCTTAAGGGAACATTTTCTTCTGTTCATCTCCTCCCTTGAATCCGTTACTGGAGCTAACCTTCCAGAATGTTTCTATTCATATATAAGCCTAAGTATATAATTTTGGAGCACAGATGAGATTCTGTTACACATACTGTTCTGCACCTTGCCGTTTTACTTTAGTAGGCTAGATCTTGGACTTAACTTCCACTTCGTTCTGTAGAGGTATCCTTTTGTGGTAAGGATAACTAGAAAGGATTCCATTGTTTAGGTCTGTCTTCCATAACAGATCTATTACTGATAGAAATTTAGATTGCTTTCATTTTTTTCTATTTTCCAATAGTAATATAAAAGACATATATTTCTATGTTTTCATAAATATAGGAATATAACTATAAAATTAATTCCAGCTGAAAAATATACACATTTTGAATGTTATTAATTTCAGCTGAGAAATACACATATTTTGAATATTGAGAGATACTAGTAAATTGCCCTTTGAAAATACTCTACCAGTTCATAGTTCTCCCAATAACATTTAGGTTACTTGATCTCTCCATGCCTTCAGTTAACCCTACCTAGGTACTTGAGTTTATGTTCATCTGCTTGGTAAAAAATGGTCTTACGTGTGTGTTTTTCAAGTGGAAGGTCAGTATCTCCATCGGTTTCTCCTGGAGTACAGTTACCAAGCCTATTTGTATTTTATTGGTCATATTGAAATTTTAGTTTGTTTTAGGCATTTATTTATTCAGTAGATATTAACTGAGTACCCGCTACCTTCTACCTTCTGGTCGTCTGATTATCTTGACTTGCTTATGGAGTTTTATAGGAGCTTTTGAGCTTTCTCCTCTGGGCTGAAACATTTCCACTACTCCAAGTATATGGAATAAGCTTGAGACAAAGAATGCTACCCCGTTCCTCTGCAGGAGAATGCTTACACATGGGATGGCCGTGACCTAGCCAGAAGGTGTGGAAAGAGTCTAATAGGAATAAATGGTTGGAATTTGGGTTCCCTGTCTTTCATAAGACTATGGGCCAAGAGAAAAGAGTACATAAAAATTTGTAGCTTTGAAATAGGTGTGTTTTAATGTGGTCAAAGTGCTGGACTGTCAGTTTGGGAAAGAACGTAAGTATAAAAAGCTGAAATGTGGATATGCAAATGGAAAATTTGTTTTTTCTCTAACTTCTTGAAGTGTTCTTTTCAGGCTAATTTAGTGCTCACCACGTTTCTAGGAGCTCAGGTGCTGAGCGCCCTGAGTTAAAGCAGCGGGTTATACATTTCCGCATCTTCAGTGAAGGCAACTGACAGGAGGACTGAGTAGTGCTGATTTATTTGTAGTTAACTTTTCCCCTCCCCTTTGGAAATATTTAACCTACTGTCGAAGTGATTACTATGAGCCCAACCTGTAGGGGAGTCTCCCTTCTAGATTCCATCAAATTTACAATATCAGACCCCCTGAGGTGGGAGTAGGTGTGGATCTTAGTCAGTAAATCAAGGGATGGTCTGGTGTTTCCAGAGCAACACTGTTAAGGGCCTCCAGCCAGCCACATCCTCCGCTTGTTCGGAGCAGAGAGGAAGGGGTGAGGGCAGGAGAGTCCGATTTTGCCAAATATTGCTGCCTTGGTTTAATGTTAAAAAAAAAAAAAATGAGGACCCCTGTGTGTGTATAGGTCCTGAAGAGAGTGAGGGCTTGCGGAAACCAAGTGTTTGTGTTGCCAGTGACACTTGGCATTTCTATCTCTAGCGGGCCACTAGGCAGGTTACATTAACCACATTGTGTCACAGTCTCAGAACTTGAAAAAGTTGGCAAAATAATTCTTGAGCATAACCGTAAGGTAGCAGATCTGTCTAGTTTGGAGAGATCGGCCCTTTGTTTTGATTCTTGTCTTTGGAAGGAATTCCTCAGCAAGTTAAGGTTCCCTATGCGGGGACAACAAGTTTGCTTTTACCGATTAGTTTTCATAGTTCCTTAGGGCGAGAGTGCCTGTATTTCACTGCCTTTTTGGTCTCTCCGTGCTTTGATTTTTCTCCCTTTTTTGCAGATATCAGCAAAACTATCATCTCCCCAAATACTCCACACCTGTATCACTTCTAACGTTCATGTGACCTCTGGTCGCACCTGTGGCAGGCTCCTCCACACATCTGGGCATCGCTCATGGAGTGGGGGAGCTGCTCAGACACCCTCTCTTGTCTTACCTTTGGTTCTCTGCCAAATGTGAGCACATCTGGAGGACAGAGACGGAGGCAAGTGAGCATTCAGTGTGATATGGGGACGCAGTAGGCCAAGAACTGTAAATTTTTGGTTTCTGATATGTGCCACCAAAACCATATCCTCTTACTGACAGTCTTTTTTTTTTTAAGATTTTATTTATTTATTTGACAGAGAGAGATCACAAGTAGACAGAGAGGTAGGCAGAGAGAGAGAGAGAGAGGGAAGTAGGCTCCCCACTAAGCAGAGAGCCGGATGCGGGACTCAATCTCAGGACCCTGAGATCATGACCTGAGCCGAAGGCAGCGGCCTAACCCACTGAGCCACCCAGGCGCCCCTGACAGTTTTTTTTTTTTTAAAACTCAGTATAATATAGCTCTAAAATCACATTGGAGAGTAGAATATATTCCCTGCTCATGTTTCTACGATATGATTTAGAAGATTGTACCCCATCTTATTAATATGTTGTAACTTTATTTACCCATTCCCTTTTGATGGATACTACCTAGTATTTTTTCGGATTTGCTATCCTCGATAACACTAATGAAGAGCCTGCAGATTTTTCCCACTTCTGCATTGACCATACTGGACCTAGAGCAGAAAGGAGAGAGAAAGCAGGGGTCGCATGACCTTTGACAAAAGTTGATGAGGAAAATGGGGAAGTGACTTAAAATGGATTATCACACCCTGTGGAAGAAAGAGGTTGGAAGGTGAGAGCTTATTCCTGTAAAATCTAGCCAGAGGGATGACTTAGTTGTGAGCCAGACGTCAGATGAGGAGTGTATCCTTAGCTGGGCTTCTAGGAGCTACACGTGCCGGCCTCCACAAGGGCTCTCAAGGGGGGAGTGTGCATTAGGGCACTTGAAGGGCTCGTGCTGCCGTGAGGAGCAGGGGTAGTCAGAGCTGTGGGTCCCCAGTGGCAGAGCTTGCCCTTAGTCCCCATTAAGTTCTGAGGGAGGTGAGTGCATACTTAGGACGCATCAGAATCTCCTGGAAAGCTTGTTAAGACACGGATTGAGTGGGCCTGGTGGGATCCTGGAATTTGCATTTCTAGCAAGCTTCTGGATGGTGTTGGTGCCGCTAGGCCAGGGACCATACTTTGATGCGGGATTGATTCACTGTGTGTGTCCTGACTTACCCACCGGAGAAAGCACTCCCTCTCCTCCTGTCCGTTTCCTCTTCTGGACCCCCGACCCGGGTCCGAAGCATCCAGAGTTGGCTCCAAGGGCATCTGTCTTGCCACATGAAGTACTCCGGGCTGGCTGCACTGAAATGTTCAGGCGGCAGCCCCCACTCACCAGTGTTGGGGTTGTACGAGCAGCTGAGAGTATCACGCAGTGGTGAGCACAGCCAAGCGGTCAGTCAGTCCGCAGGCTGAAGAAGCGCCAGCTTGAGTACACAGGAGAGGGCTCCGGGCTGAGGAGCTAGCGCGCGGACAGTCTGTTTAACTCCACTCCGTGCCCTTTACCTTCCAGGTTGTGGAATGTTTCTCTGTCATTTGAAAGCCTACCCCGCCCCCAGCAGGCCTTCTGGGCTGATTTCTCCCCTTCTTCCTCCCACTGCCTAGGTATGACTAAAGTATGTATGGAATTTAGAAAGTTAAGCTTGCATTTTAAGTACATACACGTAAACTCTTCAAAGGCTTCTTTTTAGAGGTATCGCGTTTGCAGGATCTCAGTCACTCAAGGGCTCCGGTACACGGCCACGAATTCCAGCACTTGCCTTGTGTAGACTTTGCCACTGGACTGCTCTGTGGAAACAAGCCAGAAAGGCTGAGACCGTCAGTAGCCAGGGAGTAAAGAAAGCTGAGTCAGGTCGGTGGCTGGGGAGATGCGGGAAGATCCAAAGAGCTTGATCTGGGGCCCCAAGCAAACACCTTGGCTGACTCTGATGGTCAGCTAGAAAATGGAAAAGCCTGGGGCACAAGCCAGGCCCAGAGGGGGAGGATGTGTAAGGAGAGCAAAGAGATGAGCCTGGAGGTGTGGCTGAGGTGACCGTGTCACTTAGAGCTTTTGGACCAACACCCTACATTCTTCCTCCTGGGAACTCGTACACCTGTGGGACGCACCCCTGCACCCCTGCCTAGCCGCTGCGGGGGAGGCGGAGGGTGAGTGAGCACGCTTGGTTTCCCCGGATGCAGTCTCACCCTCCAGGGCTTCCGTAGAGACGAGCTTTATGGCTCTGGCTTTCCTCAGTCAACACCTGACTGCTTCCTTACATCACACGGCTGGTCGGAGGGCAGTGACTAGAATAGGTTTCTGGAGTCTTGCGGAAGCTTGATCTGGCAGCGGGCTGAAGAGCATACTGAGTGTTTTGGCACAGTCATCCTTGGCGCGTGCCCCAGCCATCCCTTAGGAGCACATTTTCCCTTTCTCCTTTTTGGGGGGGCCACTTAATTCTCTTCATGTCTGCTTACATGACTCGGTAGCAGAAGTTACCAGGATAATGTAGCTTCTGGATGTTATCACATCAGGATACTGAAGTTTGTTTTCATTTCTAATATCCTAAGGTAGTTATGTGCCTCCCAACTAATGAATATTTGGGTGTATTCTAATGAATGGATTGGTGCAGAGTAGAACCATTGCTCTAACTAGAGGTGGATTCTTGATCTTTGGTTCTTTCTTTTTTCTTAAGATTTTATTTATTTATTTGACACAGAGAGAGATTACTAGTAGGCAGAGAGGCAGGCGGGGGGTGGGGGGAGCAGCCTCCCCGCTGAGCAGAGAGCCCAATGCGGGGCTCCATCCCAGGACCCTGAGATCATGACCTGAGCCGAAGGAAGAGGCTTAACCACTGAGCCACCCAGGTGCCCATGGTTCTCTCTTTTTATAACATCTCAGTTATATTTCTTACTTTTACATTTTTAAAAGTTGTGTAGCTTAACACATGTAATGTTCAAAAATTCAAATGGTAAAATAAAGCCTACATCTAAAACTGAGGCCTGTTCCCAAGGGGCAACTGGTTTCAACTCTTCTAGCTTTCCTCTGGGATTTATCTTCCTATCTCCGCATCAAGGGCTTAGGGTGCTAATTTTTTTTTTTTCAATTTCTCAATCATACACATTATCTTTTTACTTCCTTTGGGTCAGCAATTTTTCTCTTGTTCTCTTCTTTCTTTACATATTTCATTTCTCCCAACTTTCCGGTAGGACTGTATCACCATTTTTCATTAAAGCCATATTTATTATGTGCATTATTATTAGAACTGTATAAGTACTGTTTTTTAGCTGAATGAAGTGCTAAACCATGATTGTGGTTTTTTTTTTCCCTGTACAACTTTCTGTTTTTCAGGGAGTTAATAACTACTTTTTTTTTTCCCCTCTTAGTTTCCCACGTTTCTGTCGCTAATTGATTTTTACTTGGTTTTCCAACAAAAGAGTAAATGGTCAAGCATAGGTGAACTATAGGATTTCCCTCCATCTTTCTCTCTCTCCCCCTCCCTCCCTTTTCTCCTATAGTGATTCATCTTAAGCTCCAGTCTGGATTGATTGCTCTCTGGGTCTCCTATGCAGTGGTCATCCTAAATTTTCAGTTCACTGTGATTCTGGGAATTTCTTTTTTGTCCTCTCCTTTGTTGGATTCCTTGTTTCCAAGGTGTAACATCTTCCTCTTTGGTTTATTTTTTCCAACAGCTTCTGAAGAAAGGGACAATGGGGAGATAATCTTCATGTCTGAAAATGTGTTTATTTCACATTTGAGTAATAATTGGACTAGTGTAGTCTTCTGGTTGAGGTGGATTTTCTTTAGGAATTTGAAAGCATGACTCCATTGCCTTCGAAATTTCCCATTTTAATTTCATAAAGTCAGATGTCATTCCTGATTCCCCCTCCCTTTTTTAAAGATTTAAAAAATTTATTTGACAGAGAGAGAGAGAGAGAACGAGGGAACACAAGCAGGGAGAGTAGCATAGAGAGAAGCAGGCTTCCCACTGAGCAGAGAGCCCAATGTGGGACTTGATCCCAGGACCCTGGGATCATGACCTGAGCCGATGGCAGATGCTTAATGACTGAGCCATCCAGGCGCCCCATTCCTGATCCTTTTATGTGATATTTTTATCTTCTTGGGAAATTCTGTGTCCTGAAATTTTATGATGTGCCTTGGTATGAGTGGTTTTTTTGTTCAGTGGATACTGCTTTAGGCCCTCTTAAGCTGAAAATTCTTCTCCAGTTCTAAGAAATTTTCATGTTTTATATCTTTTATTCTTTCCTTCCCATGTTTTGTCTTTTTTCTCTTTATGGAACTTCTGTTAGCTAAATGATGAATGTGTTAGATTGAACCTTATTTTCCTTATCATTTCTGTTCTATTTATCATCTCTTTTTATTTCAGTAATCTTTTTGTTTGGGTTTCTTAGGTATTTACTCAATTTTATGTTCTAACGTTTCTTTTGATTAGAAATTTTGTCTACTTTCTTTTCTTTTTTTAAGATTTTATTTATTTATTTGACAGAGAGATCACAAGTAGACAGAGAGGCAGGCAGAGAGAGAGGAGGAAGCAGGCTCCCCACCGAGCAGAGAGCCAGATGCAGGGCTTGATCCCAGGACCCTGGGATCATGACCTGAGCTGAAGGCAGAGGCTTTAACCCACCGAGCCACTCAGGCACCCCAAGAAATTTTGTCTACTTTCAATTTTTTAGTTTTTCCTGATTTCTTTTTTATAAAAGATTTATTTATTTATTTGAGAGAGAGAGTGAGCATGTGCAAGCTGAGGAGGGGCAGAGGGAGGGGAGATAGAAAATCCTCAAGTGGGACTCCCTGCTAAGCATGGAGCCCAATTCAGGGCTCAATCCCAGGAGCTTGAGGTCATGGTCTGAGCTGAAATCAAAAGTAGGATGCTTAATCCACTGAGCCCCCCCTTGTTCCCCCTTTTCTTGATTTCTAATTGATCTTTTTTTATAGCTTCCTATTCTTTTTTTTTTTAAGATTTTATTTATTTATATGACAGGGAGCACAATCAGGGGGCGTGGCGGGCAGAGGGAGAGGGAAAAGCAGGTTCCCCGCTGAGCAAGGAGCCTGATGCAGGGCTTGATCCCAGGACCTTGGGATCATGACCTGAGCTGAAGGCAGACATTTAACAGACTGAGCCACCCAGGTGCCCCTGTAGCTTCCTTTTCTTATGGTAAGACTACGGTACTCTCTTTCTTTCTCTCTCTGAAGATACTGTGATTTTGTTTTGATTTTTCTTTAGTTCCGTGTATCATTTGTTTCCTCTGGATTCCTTCTTCAGTTCATTTTCTCTTTCATATTGGCAACTTTCTTCAAATACCTGATGTTTCCAGCAGTCTTACTTAAAAGTGCGATGCTGAAAGCTGATTGGGAGTTCTCTGTAAGGCTTGTCAACTGGTGAGCTTTACATCAGTTAATAGGATGGGGACCCAGTCGTTTACCCGATGTCACTGTTCATGGGCTGTATCTGTTGGATTGGTTCATTGGTCCAGAGGGTAATCTGTCTGCCTCTGTGAGTGGAGGAGCATGGGTAATGTCTGGGTTGCAAGCACCCGAGGAGCTGAATGGGGGAGGAGGAGACACATTCTCATTCTTCGTTTATACATGATCACTTAATCCACTGTATTCTGTGTGCTGCCTCACTGTGCTTTCCATGGCTTGGGTATCTGACTGTGGAGTCCCTCTAATTCATTTTCTCCAGGGAATAAACTTCCCTTCTCCTGCTCAGGTGGCAGCAGGGACTGGAGGACAGGCAGAGCGCTGGCTTGTCTGGGCCTGTCAGCTTAAGGGATCTTGGAACCAATGTTCTTTATTTCTGTTTTCAGAGTCCCTTTTTCTGGGACACCTGTTATCTCCAATTTCTTTTATTTTATTTTGTTTCATTTTGTTTTGCTTTTTTTGGTCACCATTACAGTACATCATTAGTTTTTGGTGTAGTGTTCCATGATTCATTGTTTGCGTATAACACCCAGGGCTCCATGCAATCCGTGCCCTCCTTGATAGCCACCACCAGGCTCACCCATCTCCCCATCCCACTCCCCTCTAAAAGCTTCAGTTTCCCCGAGTCCATAGTGTCCCATGGTTTGTCTCCTCCTCTGATGCCCCCCCCCTTCATTTTCCCTTCCTTTTCCTAATGTCCTCCATGCTGTTCCTTATGTTCCACATAAGATTTTATTGATGTATTTGACAGAAAAAGAGAACACACGAGGGTGGGGAGGAGCAGAGGGAGAGGGAGAAGCAGGCTCCACACTGAGTGTGGAGCCCAACGTGGAGCTCTGTCCCAGGACCCTGAGATCATGACCTGAGCTTAGACAGACACTTAACCGACTGAGCCACCCAGGCTCCCCCTAGTCCCTCCAGTCCTTCAATTTCTGAGTCTTCTAGTCATCCTTGAAAAGCTTAGCTTTTGTTTGTTTGTTTGTTTCTCTTGGTACTTTATGTTGCTCTGCCTTTTGTTTGTTTGCTTAAACAGCCCTAAAATTCTCTCTGTTTTTTATTTTGACATAATTTCAAACTGAAAGTTGCAAAAATAGTACAGAGAGTTTCTGTACATGCTATACAGTATTTGTCAAATGTTAATGTTTTACTATATTCCCTTTATTCTTTTCTCTCTCTGTGTATGTGTACACGTTTATATTTATTTTTCTCCTAAGCCATTTGAAAGTTGCAGATCTGACACACCTTTACTCCTAAATACTTCTCATAAAGAATGACAGTACAGTTATCAAAGTTATCTGAAATAAACATTGATATAATATTATTTAATCTATAGACCTTATGTAGATTTTGCCAATTATCCTAATGTCCATTATAGCAAAAAAAAAAAAAAAGCCAGACCATGTGTTACACCAGTTGCCATGTCTCCTTACTCTAGAACAACTTCTCAGTCTTTGCCTTGCACGACACTGATACTGTTTAAGAGAACATGTTAGTTATTTTGTAAGATGTCTCTCGACATCTCTTGATTTGGGTTTGTCTCATGCTTTTGTATCAATTTATGCATTCAGTTGAAAATTGTTGAAATTCAAATTATGCCTTTTTGACTGGAATATCACAAAAATTATATGTCTCAAATGCATCGTCTCAAATGGGGAAATGCTTTGAGACCATGTACATGCCCTGCTCCTTCTTAAACTTTGCCTGGCTGGTTGTCGCCTCTACTGACGATTTCTCACCCAAATCAGTTTTTGTAGTGGTTGCTGAACGGCTGTAATTCCCACTTTCTATCTGCTTTTGAGAGTAATTATTTTGTCTTTGACCTGAGAGTTCATGTCTTTAATCAGTTTTGGAAAATTCTCCATTGTTTTCTCTTCGAATATTATCTGTCATTTTCACAAATCTTTCCTTTTCCTGTTGAACGTATGTCAGACCTCTTTCATCCTGTTGTTATGTCTCTCAGGTTTTTCTTCCCTCACGTTTCCCACATTTTTATCTTTCTGTACTACACGCTGGGTAATTGTTTCACATCGATTTTGCTGTTCTCTTCAGCTGTGACTAATTTCTTTTTCACTCATCCATTGAGATTTAAATTTCAGTGGTTATTTTTAGAAACAGTTTAATTATTTTTCAGATCTGTCTGCCTGGTTTTTTTTTCAGAGCGTCTTTTTAAAAACTGTGTATTTTAAAGTTCATCCTTTTATAATTATTTGAGATACTTGATCTTTTCCTGCGATCCGTTTTTAAATTTCTTGTAAGGTCTGTTCCTGTCGTTTTTCTAACTGCCTGTTGCTCTTGTTGCTTTGTTTCCTTACATGTTTTATAATTTTGGGATGTGAGTTCATCTTCAGTAAGGTTTCCTGTGGTAATCTTTGCCACCTGGGCTATGGGGTGTTACTCCAGAGGGTTTGCTCATTCTTGTTCCTTTGTTTGTTTTGGCTTCTGCTGGGTGTTCCAAAGTTATCCAGGAGATAAATCAGTTTTTAACATTAATTTCTCATAGGAGGTTTCCATACTATGGACGGTGATTTTGTTTAAACCCCAAACCTCTGTGAGGGCTGGTCTCCATTGGAAGCACCCCAACTCAAACTCAGGTTGAAAAAGATAAGTGTTTTTTATTGCCTCCATCTATGAGGGGATGACATTCTGGACCACCTTTTCACTGAAGGATTCTGCCTTTGTGTATATGTCCCACTTCTAGTTCCCTCATGTACTGTGCCCAAAGCCATTGTCCCTCTCTTCTGGCGTGGACCTTAAACCCATGTGGCACCAAGAGCAAACTACTTCTGCCTTCCTCAGGGTTCCACAGTGCCAGTCCCTCCTGTGTGTTCGGCTCCTGATTGCTGTTTTTTTTTCATCTTTGGTGCCTCAGAGTTCCCATGTCCCCTGGCCTCAGCTATATATTCTGAAGTTTTGTTACATTTCATCCTACATTTCTCTGTGTTGGATAGCAAGAAACGTCATCTGTTTCACCTCCCAAGATGTGTTGAATTCTCGTCCACTCTTGTCTCCTTTTTCCCTCATAGGTTCATGCCTTTCCTTTTTTGCAGGAGGAAGCAGAGATAAGACAGAGGAGACTAAGCATATGCCTTACTTGAATTCCAGAGAAATTAAGAATTCAGAAATTACTACATTGTAGAGGTTGTTCTTTCCAAATTGTATCAGCTTGAATGATGGTGTTGTACTCCTCTCAGCTCCGAACCACACAGAAGGTTTGGTTTTCTAGGCCGTACCCGTGTTGGTGTTTTGTGCTTAGATGCCACAAGCTGTAACTTCATCTTTTTCAAGAGTTTCTGTTTACCAAGCTGGTGAAGTCTTCCTCCATACCGTAGCTGGCTGGCAAACATTTTTATGCCTGGGCCAGAGAATAAAACTCTCTTTCCAACTATCAGACTATTCCAACTATAGGAGAGTCCGATGAAATTGGAAATGTGTATTACCTCTCATGAGAAGTGGTAGTTTCACCATTGACATTCTTGAAAACTTCAGATGATAGATCAGCCTTATTTATTTGAATCAAATAAATCACTGTTTTTTTCATTAAAGCATAACTTTTAAGAGTTTACAGTATACTTTTCAAGTAACAGATCTAGGGATGATGGTTATGCGTTTAAAGACCATGTCCTAAAAATAAATCTTTTGACCTATCAAGCAGCTAAGCTGTTATTTTTACTATATCGAATTAGGAACCAATAAAAATCAATGATGTGTTACTTTTGCCCCTACTTTTTTGTATTCACCCACTTAATTGATTAACAATATCTTAAAACTATCTTACCGTAGACATGTTTAGTGAAATTTATTACTTGCAGACTGATAGAACTCATGAATTATTAAAAGCATCAGCATATGGAACCCACTCTTTGCTCATTCCAAATTCTTTTAATATGGCTTATGTTGAGCCATTTAACTGGCTTCTGTCCATCCCACTGATGGAAGCCGCGGCCAGACAAGGGTTCTTATAAATGATTGGCTTCCTTTCCAACCAAGAGGAGGATGAAATGTCAACTTTTTCCTCTACTACCTGAAAAGCAATCAGTGGCAACCCTTCCTGCTCTTCTTGACAGTAGTTTGGCTTTACAGAAGAGGGCAGGCATTTAGCCAAATGTGAATTTCAGTGTTATATAAAGGAAAAATTTAAGTAGCTGAAACTCAGATAATAGCTGGAATTTTTAGAGAGGCATTCAGATGGATTTAACCTGTGAGTCTCCAGTAAGCTAACTAGAGCTCAGAAATTCCTGAACTGCACATTTTCATCCCTTCTCTCCTGGTGATGAGCCCAGTGACTTGAGGTTGCTTACAGAATCTCTCTTTGTAGCACACCGCTCATCCGTAGGATGGGTTTAGGGTTAATAACTGCTTTAGGAGAAGAGTGCAGCGTAGTGGCTGATTACCAAGGACTAATCAAGACCACTGAAAAGGACATTTTGGAATCAAACCTTGTGGTTCAAAGCCATTTATTAACTTGACCTTGTGCTTCAAAATTTGTTATCCTTATCTGAGAAATGGGGTTTTTACTCACTTTGCAGGATTATTATGAGAGCTTAATGAAATAACATATGTGGAAGAATTTTGGAAGTGGTGTAGCACTGTAAAAAGAAAAGTTTTGTTAACATAAGGTTTTATCACATGGAAACAAATTTTGGAAGCGGGTAGAACCCTGGTGGGGAAAATTGAAATTCACGGGACAGCGGTCTTGTGTTTGTTTCCATTTCCAGATAGGCCCTGTCATGTATTTTCCATTGCTCAGTACTTAAGACCCCAAGAGTGAACATTCTGTTAGCTTCATTCTTACAGGTAAAGAAAGTGTGACTTACTTAAGAGCCATCTCCCCATCATTCGATCTCATAAAAGAGGACATGGAGTCGGAAGTCCATCATTCCATCTGTTAGAAGATGTTGCCGTATGTTCGTGTTTCTATCTGGCTCACAAACTTGGCACCCCAATTAAATAGGGAACACAACAGCAAATAATTAGGTCAACAGTGTGACTAGAGAAAGACTTCTGTCACTGGCTTTGTGATGGACAAGACACGCTTAATGATCTTCCTGACTGAACGGCTAATGTTCTGAATGAAGTATTATAGAGCAGCGTTACTCCTTGGCCAAATGAGCCTGAAAGTGAGGTATTTGTTGACTCACAAAGTGAGTGAGTCAGAAAACAAAGTGGAACCAGGTGTCCTGGCAGGTGAGTAGGAGCCAGAGTCAGCTTTTGCCATGGAGATTTTCACAGTTTGATGACCTGGAGCTTTTGCTCTAGAGAGTGGGACACGGGAGTGGGATGGAAAGCCTGTGGCCTGTGCAAGTTGGGGACTCAAAAAAGAGCTTCCTGGAGAAGCCAGGAAACTAAAAGTCTAGATATTTACTGTAAGGGTAAAGAGAAATAGCTTTTGTAGTGGCCCTTCTGCTGATAACTACAGTGAGAAGCCACCTTCACATGGTTTCTTGTCCCAATTCATACAACTGTGTGGTCCAGATAAGCCTTCTGAGGAGAATTTCATTAGAAGTGGCCCTGAATTGATAGGAAGCAGCAGAAGTAGACACAGACCCTCTCTTGAGTAGTTCGTCTTCAATCTGGGTCTCATATAATTCTTACAAATAAAGTATCTAAGGAAATGAGCAGCTCACAGTTAAAACCCGTAAGATCATACAGAAATGAGGAGACATCATGAGTGAGAACCAGCAGAAACACATCTTCAAGGACTTTGATTATTGGATTAGATTAGATTGTTGGATTCAAAGAAATTGTTCAGATGCAGCTCAAAGCGACAGAAGAGTGAAGTGATGCGGAGAATGGAGGGGCAAGGTCTAATCAGTTCCAGAAGGAGGAGAGAGAGAGAGAGAGAGAGAGAGAGAGAAGGAGGGAGGGGGAGGGAGGGAGGAAGGAGGTGCTTTGAAAGGGTAGTCGTTGAGAACTTTCCAGAACTGTTGAATGATACCAGACCTCAGATTCGGCAAGACCTAGAAACCACAAGCAGGATCATCATAAGGAAACTGAGGTACACCAAAGAAAAAGAGAAGTCCTTAAACTTCCCTGGAAGAAAAAGGCAGACTAATGGTAGAAATCGCTTGCCCCATGCTCCTGTGACCCTGAGTTATGTCTCTGGCTCAATTTCTTTGGATGTCAGCGAGTCACAGTCCCTATTTTCCTGGTGCACCCAGATGTGGTTAGGCTCATTCCAGTTCCACCATATAGAAAATGTATTTATGAACAAATTACTCTAAGTGAGTTATAGGAATTCTAAGTTGATAACTTAGTATCTCCCTTAGTTAATCCGCAGCACGAAGGGGATTTCTAGCCTTTGATTTTCTTCATCTGTCATGTGTCTGTTTAGTGGGAAGTCAGTGAGATCTAGCTATGGTGTTATCCTTGTTTTTGTGAAGCATCAGTTCTTTTTTATGGGTGGAATGAGTTAAAGATAGAGCGCAACGAGTAAACTTCTGACTTGTTGCCGAATCTTTTCTCCCTTGATCTAAGAGCGCCTGCTTGAAGACTGGCCTTGGGTCTCTGTGCTTCTCCGGTTTCTAAAGGCCATGCAGGCCCAGTAGAGTGTGTGCTGCCAGTAGTTGGGGCCGTAGAGGCTTAATGGTTAAGGTAACGTGGGCCACGTTACTGATTGCCCCTTTCAAATCTCCCAGTAACCATTAACATAAATATCATCTCACCATTTTGGACAGGGGACACCACCCTTATGCACGTTAGTAATATGATGCTAATGCTTAACCCTTTCCTGGCTTGGTTTGCTTCGGAGGCCCTGCCCCGGATCCGTGGGTAGGGAGTCTCTTTGAACCTAGAGGAGAAATGGAAGGGTTAACTCCTTTTGGTTTTGCCCTTTGACCACTTCAGGATGAGAGGCATGATGAAATACTTTTCAAAATCTTCAGTGGAAACACATCATGCATAATTGGAGCAAAAAAGAATAAATCAAAGCTTTTCCCTCCTTTTAGTCTGGTAATTCATAATTGAAACCACATTGAGGTAGGGGCTGATAACTTCAAAACAAGCAGGAAAACTGCCCTTTCTATCAAGGTAGGGATAGGTAAGGCTCCTCATTACCAGGGGCTCAAAAGCTTCTGTATATCAAGCCTGTCCTCTCCTGCCTTCCTTTCTCCTCTGAATTCTCACTTTTCTGCTCAGGCAGACACCTTCAGTTAAATGAAATGTGGGTTCATTCTGGGATGCTGAGTGCTCTTCTTGTCACATGAATTTATACGTGGTGACATTTTAAAAAATATCTCTGATATGGTGCATAACAGGAATTAAATTTTGAACCATCCTTCTTTGAGGTTGAGTTCTTCTGTCTGGAATTTGGTTGGTTTAGGTTGAAAGAGCCCTTTAGTTGGTAATGGAATGTGGTTTTTCTCACTCTTGATTTTATAATCCTCGAGTAGTTCAGCAAGAACATTTTAGGATGCTTAGCAAAGGCCATTTGCTTCCTATCTTCTCCACTGTCTGTATGGTAGGTGACCTTGGCTAGAATGGTTTTGGTTAAGCTCATATAGGGCTACTGTGACCTTTCAACTGAAGGAAAAAAAAGGGGGGGGGAGCAAGATTGTAAGAAGGGTCCAGACAACTTACTTTGTGGGAGATTGCCAAAGGCACACCTAGTTTGAGTTTCTTTCTTGAAGGAACTTTGCCCTGCAAGTTGACTTTACGCCTAGCCTCCCAGGGCCTTTCTATGAGGCACCTTGAAACCCAAACCCACGACTTTCTCTCTCTACTTAGTCTGCTCACTGCTCGCTCATTCACCAGAGCTTTCCAGAATAAGCAATACAAAAGCTAGGATTGTGACCTGACAGTTGTCGTAGCTACTGTGGATTGCTTTTATGTGACTGCAGTTGAACAATCTGGATTTCTTATTGAAGGTTCCATAATGAATATCTGTTGTGGGAGTGAGAAGTGAAGTTCGGGAGGATGGGCGAGAGATGGACAAGGTATTTTGGCCAACTGCCAGTGTTCTGGCAGAATGATGCATACCTCTCCTCCCATCTTGGAGTGAACAGTTGCACTGTGTAGGTTTGAGAGTGGTATCGATAGCCAAGATGCAGATGGTGCAGCTGTAATAAGTGGGTTTCGCCTTTTTTTTCGGGTCACCAGCGCTGGGTGCCTGGTTTCATGCCCTGTCTTGCCACGATGGAGATCTAATCAGGCAACGGAGTTAATTGCCAGCATTGTTTGCCTTTTCCCTGGCAGAAGTCAGAGTCTTGAGTAAATTATGGAGGTTTAAATTTGCTTGATTTCCTGCAGAAAGTGGGGTCAAGAGGTCCCAGACTGTAGACACTCTCTTTGGTCAGCCAGCAGGGGGTAGCTCTTAAAGGTATTTCAGAGGTGACTAAATGCTGTTTCTGAAATGTCCTTCTCCGCTAAGTTTTTTTCTCTGGGGGTTAGTTTGTTGACCTTACCCCAGTGGAGTGGAGTGTCTGTGTGAAGGCGCATACCCCAATTAAAGCTGCCTTTCTCCACGCTGTCACTGTGCTCCAAAGGCAAATGGGATTATGTTCAAGGAGGGGAAAAGCAATTGGCACAGAAACCTAGCTGCAGATCAGCATTTCCTCTTTCTGACCTTTTGAAATAGAACATAAAGTTAGCCATTTTCACTTATCGGAAAAAACAATACTCGGGAAAAGAAAGTTACGAAAGAAATCCGTGGAAAGCTAATCATGTGACTTACAAAACCTTCCCCCATTCAAGGCGTTTCACGCTGTGGCCTTGGCGGCCTGGCCGGTCCCTCTCATTTCCCGCTCTCCTTCCTTCTCTCCGGATCTGGTGAAGGGGTCTTAGCAAGAATGCTCACTCAGTTTGCCAGCACTCGCCCACTGACGCTGGACCGATGCAGCGGGCCCTCCTCATCTCCTCTGAGGGGGCGAGACTGCTGTGTAGACCTTTACACTCCCATAGGACTGGAATACCTATGCCAGGACTGGTTATCTCACTGAGCTGTCTGCCCCACCAGATGACGAGCATGTTGAGGGGGAAGGCTGTGTTTGTCCCGGCATCCGTGAGACTCTTCCAGGTGAACCCGTATGAGCTCAGGAAGTGCACCAGAAATACGATCGGTAGGGGTGATTGTTGAATTGGTGACACCGGTGTTCTGGCAGGCAAGAAGAATACGAATGGAGAGAGCTGGGCGATTTTGTATTTGGTGTAAAGTACGGTTCACGGAGCTCTGTGCTGAGCGCTCATCGCTCGTGGGCCGACCTCATTTGTCACGTCGCCCTGGGAGACGCGTGCCATCATGGTCCTCGTTTTGCAGATGAGGAAATCAACACAGGAGGAGCTTTACACGTCACAGAACTAGTACATGGCAGGGTCTAAATGCAAACTCTCTGTGGACTCTCCCCATCCTGCCCTTCTTTGGAATAGTTGGCCCACTGAGGTTCTCGTAGGTGCTTTAAAATGAGTGAACTAAGTTAGAAATTACATTCAGAACTCATGGCGTCCCTTATTTGCATGTACCTCACCTGTTCACATCTGTACATAAAGAGGACAGAAAGAGCAGGACCTGCCTGGGTCATGGGGTTTAACTTACCCATTCTCGAGCATGTTTTTATTGAGTGGTGCTGGGCACTGGCTAAGTACAAGCTGTTGTAACAGCTACGGCTCTTGCTGTCTTGGAGCTCTCGAGATAAAATATAAAGAACAGGAAGGAAAAGAGGAAACTGTGAAAATAAAAACAGTGTATTTGGAGAGGAAATAGAGGTAGAGAATCCAGATAAACTAGGACCTTGAATCATGATAAGGTCAAGTCATGATAAGTCAACAAGTCATTCAAACTTGTTGCTGGAAGAGACCTCATGGTTGCCCTCCCGCTTGTAGGAACCGTGGAAAGGAAAGCCCAGAGAAACGATTACTCCTGCAGGATCAGCCGTAGGTGACCATTTACCAGCTGTGCTTGTAGTGTGATGTACTTTCCATCTACTAACTATTTACTTTCATTAACAACTTCTGGCTTGTTAAGAAATCATAATTAAATGTTGATTAACATTATTAGAAATTATTATTATTATTATATCTCATATCAGGAAAAGTAGTCGTTATTATCGCAGTTATGGACACTGAGGTGCAAGAGAGGTTAAGTACTTCGCCCAGGTCACACAGCTGGTAAGCGAAAGAGCCTGAAATTATGTTCAAGACACGTGATTCCCAAACTGACCCCAAATGTGCCGACTCACTGTTTGAAGTCATTTGCCTCCACCCCGTCGGCACATCCTGCAGTAGAGCACCAGGCCTGTGTCCTAGGAAACAGATGCTCAGCGGCTTCTGTGTTAACGTCTGTGTTCATCTCAACGTCTGCCTTTTACGGGAAGTGTTGGTTTTTCAGACCTTGTTATGCTCCTTTGCCTCCTCTGTCTCCCCTTGATGCTGCCTTTTCTGCTTCCCCAGTTTTCACGCCCTATCTGGTATGCAAGTGAGGAGTGTGGAAAAACTGAGCACCAAGACAAGTAACTGTCTGCTTCCCACCCACCCATTCCTACCTCCCCTCCTTCCCTTCCACAGTCATCGGAATCGCGGACAGAGCTGGCAAACAGGATGAGAACAGATCGGTCATCTTGCCAGAGACTCTGGTTCCTTCTCCTGGCAGTGCCTTGAAATCAGAGCTCTGATGCCCCTCAGGGGGTGCCTCCGTTGAAATTCCAAGGGATTCATTTTCTGAAACCAAGCTTCGCGGCTCTCAGGGAACTTTCCTCTCCTTTTAATGTCATACAGGCATTCAAGTGTGTTGGCATTCCCCATTTCTCCTGAAGAACAGACCCCATTTTGTTGGAGTTTTAATAGTTTTTCCTTCTGCGTTAGAGGCGTATTGACCTTTTTTAATTTATGTGTTTCCTTTGTGTCAGTGTTATATATTCGGTGAGTTTTATTCCATGTACCTTCTGAAGTCATAGTGTTTGGGTTGATCTCTGGCTTATTGGCCCACACATGATTATCAAGGATAAAGAACTTCCAGCATTTTTGTCTCAGAGAAGAGTTAGAAGTAATAAACTCTGGCATTCCCCACAGTTCTGGTTTCCAGAGTTTACAAAATGGCGGTACCTACCTGGGACTCAGGGCAGGAGGGCTCAAGGGTGGGCCATGGCCTCCACCACGGTGTTCGGAAGCCAGACCTTGAACATCATCACGTCATTTTCTCTTCCCTCCCTTCCCTTCTGACTTTCTTTCTCTCTTTCTTTTTTTGACTGGTGAAGCAAAGGATTAGGCATCATTCACTATGTTTAAGCCTATAGTTTGATCTTCTGTAAAACGAGAATAACCATATCTGGCTTGGGGGTTGTTGGGCAGCTCAGATGAGACATGACACTTAGCGCCTAACACTTAGGTGCTCAGTAAAGCTTTCACACACATTACAGCACCTCAGAAACTCGGCTTTTGTGTCTTTTTCATTTAAAATGGTGTTTTTCAAGTGTAAGAGAGTACTGTGTGGGGAGGAGTGAATGACCGGCCTGGGATGGTGACGGCGGAGAGACTGCACTTTCGGGGTTAGCTGTAACTGAAGCACGGGGCTGCTTACTGACTTCGTCTCCATAAAGGTCAGGAAGGTATGAGAAATAAGCTGTGGCGTAGATAACTAAAAGGGGGTCCTACCAATGTGATGAGATGCTAGGGTACCAGTGCTAAAATTTCGGTACGTTCCTGACCCTGCAGCTTAAAGTCAAAGCATGAGGTCATGGAAACAAAGTCAGCCTTTCTTATTGTGTCTCACGGCTGTGAAATCTAATTATGGCCTCTTGTGGACATTTTGGCTTTAATATCCTGATTACATTAGGACTCCTGGAATCCCATTCAGTCTCTTTGAGTTCCCATCCCATGTGTATTCCATGTGTTTGTGTACATTTCCTGTCCCACACTGTTACATCTGGCAAACAGCTGTTGTCCTCTATGTGGTGATGGGTGTCCATCAGTGATAAGGGTGAGGCTGATGGGGGACCTTGGGAATCCCAGAGGACGGGAGACTAAGCGGCCAGAGTAACAGTAGGATGTTTCGTGTCCAGCCACCTTCTAGCAGAGATGAAGTTTGGTCCCGGGCTTTTCACATAATAACGTATAAATGTGAAGGTAATTCACACCACTGAACTATATACTTAAAAATGGCTAAAATGCAAGTTTCACATTATTTTACCACAGTTTTTAAAAACTTACATAATATACCAAAAACATTTAATTATATCTCCAAAAAGCTGTTTAAAAATATAAAAATGTTGGGGCGCCTGGGTGGCTCAGTGGGTTAAAGCCTCTGCCTTCGGCTCAGGTCATGATCTCAGGGTCCTGGGCTCGAGCTCTGCATCGGGCTCTCTCTGCTCAGCAGGGAGCCTGCTTCCTCCCTCTCTCTCTCTGCCCACTTGTGATCTCTGTCTGTCAAATAAGTAAATAAAATCTTTTAAAAAAACATGAAAATGTTTTAATCTTATTATCAGTACAAAAACATTTTTGCTTGTATCACCGCATTGAAATGTACTTAATGTTTTAATGATAAGCAAAGAAATTGAGTTTCCTTCATTACTTTTTAAACCTGATTTTGAGAAAATTTTGAACTTACAGAGAAGTTGCAAGAATGTACAGTGAACTCACACCTAGAACTCGTCACCTAGATTTAGGCATTTTGTATATTCACACTCTTTATTCACAGTGTCAGAAATGATGTGCTTTGATAGATTTTCTGTTGTTTTGCTTTTTGTCTTTTTTTTTTTTCTTCCAGACTCAATGTGCTAATTACCTATTGGGCCCTTCCAATCTGAAAATTCACATCATTTCTATCTTTTGTTCCAATAATTTATTTAATTTCTCTGATAGTCTTGTTTCTTCTGTATTCTGTTTTCTTTTTCAGGAACCTCCTATTAGGTGGATGTTGGACCTCCTGGATTTTCTCATTTTCTCTGAGCTGTTTTTCATCTTTGCCTTTTGTTCACAAGACTAGAATAGATTACCTTTTTCTTTTAATCCTGCTTTTTAAAAAAAAAAAAAAATTAAGCTATTCTATTTTTAATGTCCAAGAGTTCTTTCCTGTTCTTTGATAGATCTTTTAAAATAAAAATAGCAGTTTATTCTTATTTCATGGATAAAATTTTCTTCCTGAGAATATAATTTGTCATTGATGTTGTTTTAATTTCCTTCTGCGTCTTCTGTTGTCTCTTGTGTCCTCTGAGTTCCTCTTTTTCTATTTGTTCGTTTGGTTTCTGTCATTATGCTGAAGATGTTCTTGAGACGACTGATTCTAGGATCTGTTTATAACTACCGGCAAAGCACTGAAAACCCGACTGGAAGGCAGCTCTGGGTGCAAGGACAAGCCTCCTGCGCTTAGGGTGTCACTGTCCAATGGTGGAGGGGGAATCTAGGCCGATGGCTGCCAGTGTTTGGGGACTTTGAGGGGAAGGAGGGCAGGTGGGTCATCGTTCCCAAGATAGACTTTGACTGCCATTTTCCTCTCTGCTGTGGCCATGTTTCCACGCCCAGAGCTTCAGTTCCTCAGAGAATAGGCCTCCCCGCTCCTGTAGGGGTGGGCAGCAAGAGGAGTTTTCTGGCTGAGTGGCTGCGTGAAGCAGAGGTTTGTGGATCTGGGTCTCTCTGCTCCTTATACATGTTTTTAACCAGCCTTCCTGTTTTCAACCCTGCCCCTTCTCTTACCCCAGGTTCCTGCTGAGCTGATTTCTGAGCCTTTGTGGAGTTCAACGGTTTGGACTTGGTTCCTTTGTTGGCACCTCTGTGTGGCTACTTAGCTTTTGCCCTCGTTCTCCTGCTCTGTTACCACTTCTCTGGTCCCTCCTAGTCTTTCTGAAGCCCGTCGATACTGCTCATCCCTGTTGTGTCTTTTCTCTCATTTCACTGTCATTGTCCATTTGTACTTTGTATCTACTGTCCCTTGAGTTGGCTTCAGGAGAGAATGGAGCTCAATGTACGAGTTTAATCTGCTGTGTTTAACTAGATATCTCTTCTCAGCTACAAAAATTCTCTGCTCCTACTTGGGTGACTTCATAGCTCAAGTTAATTAAAGAGAGTCAATACAAGTTTTGGGGAAAAGAAGACTGAATAGTTGCTTTAGCTCTTGGGTTGGTCATGTTAAAGTCACTAAATCTCCCACATCCTGGTTTATGGACAACATTGCAAAAGAGATCCGCCCCATGGTGACTAGATCCTTCGCTGACCCACATGAACCTGTTGCCTTGCAGAAGTGGAGCAGCGTGAGCAACCCACTCTTCCTCCCGCTGATCCCGCCACAGTCGCAAGGTTTCACTGCCATCGTCCTCACGTATGACCGAGTGGAGAGCCTCTTCCGGGTCATCACCGAGGTGTCCAAGGTGCCCAGTCTATCCAAGCTGCTGGTCGTCTGGAATAACCAGAATAAAAACCCCCCAGAAGGTAAGAAGAGTGGGAAAATGGTCTGTTCAGGAAAGGCGTGGTCTGGGTGTTAGCACAGCTCTCAGCTGGATTGGGTTTTGGATGGCCAAATTATTTGCATCCTTAGGTTTAAATGAGTTGTCCTGCTTTGTCAACAACAATGCCATTTCTGAGGCAGCATGACCCCAGTTTTCTCAGTCATCTCATTCTTGTTCTGGGGTGGCCCATTTAACCCCAAGCCCATGGCATGCGCTGTAGCCACAAGTGTTTGAGAGCTTAGGAATCAGCTGGATCAAAGGCCAGCAGCCTTGGGAAAACAGAGCTCAGCTTCTCTCAGCCATCTCAACTGACTGTTTACATGAAAACTCAGTTTAAAAGGCATTAGTTTTCTCCTTCCTTATCTGGGCTCTGATACTGCACTTTGCTTCAGGAAGAAAAAAAAAAAAAAAGGACGGCTTCACTTTCCATTGGGAATGTCAGCAGAGCATGCCCTCTTCAGGCTTGGAATCAGTTCCTTAAAGAGAGCGCTCACTCAGGTTCCCATTGGTCCATCCTTAATCGCTTTGTCCCTTGACTGGCCACCCCTGTGCGCTGCTGGCTGGTGCCGGCAGCTGGGGCTGAGGACTGTTTGATTAATTGGATTTGTTTTTCGTTCAGGACGCATAGAGTATGTTCCACCTGCATTTAGTTTCTCATTCAGTCTGTCTATTACTGATCCTAATCCCAGGGACTTCAAAGCTCCTGCCCTTTATAGCCTATTAAAGCCAGGAAGTTTCTGATGGATTAGAGCAAGGAATGAGTTTGAAGTTTGTAATGTGCACCACTATCACCGATAAGGTCTAGTTTATTGCCTGACAGTAGTATCTGCACTTTTTATGGCTATTCCCTTTTAATTGGTAATGCTGAAGTCGGGATAGTCTACTTTGGAAACTACCAGTAGTAGATCTCTAGTTTAGGCTGCAAGAAGAACATTTGCTGTCTGTTAGGCAAATCAGAATTTGCCCCAAGAAAATTCTTTAGTTCCTCTTGAGACATTTAAGAAATCTTCCTTAGTGGGATTTTGTTCTCTTGAGAGAATCATACACTTTCTCTCTATTCAGGGAGCCATCATTTAAGTAAACAAAATAGCTACTTTAAGTGAAGGCCCTGTTTTACACTCCAGAGAGCAGTGCTTTTTCTCATTAACTATCTTTTCATGCCTAGTTTGTTTCTCTCCAACATCTAGTTTCCTGGATTTTTGTTTGTTTGTTTCATTTATTTGACTCTTTAAAAAGGAGAAAGAAAGGGGTAGAAGGAAAAAAGGAGCAGGGGAGAAGGACGAAGTGGACAGGAAGGAAAGGAAAGGCAGAGATAAACAGGAGCTGTGCCGGGGGTGGGGGCACAGAGAGGGCCATGGCCCATGTCTTGCCCAGAGGGAAGTGGATCGGACAGCTTGGTGCTGCTCGTTGGTCTCTGGCTTAAAAAGGATGAGTCGCATTTTGAGAAGGAAGGCTGTGTGGCCCTCCTGGGATCTGGAATAGGCTACTGCTTCGAGCTGCATTCCCACTGGTGCGTCCAGTCCTGCACACGGAGTCCGCCCGCTTTCCGAGGGAGCCCATCAGCAGCCCACCCGCCCAGAGGGGCAGAGCCACGTGCAGAAGGGCCCTCTCCTGCCTTATGAACCCTGGCTGGCCACTTTGGGCTTCAGGTGAATGGTTTATTGTGAATTCAAGTCCCTTCTTTTGGGCAGGTATCATTGGGGACAGCTAAGAAGGGAGGAATCTTTTTTTGCCTTCTTGGTCCAAGTGCTGACATGGGGGTGACAGGAAGCACGAGCGCAAACCTCGGTTTTGGAGCTGGGTGTTCAGTTTTAATTTTTGGTAGACCCTGCTAAGATGTAGCGGTTAATTTTATGACCAGGAGCTTAGTTTATTTTTGAAATATTTTTGGCTCTAGGGAGGAAAGTGAGCCCTCAAGTGATGAGGCCCCAGTTTTGACACGTTTAGAGACTGAACCAGATTTTTTTTTCCAGCAGTGGTTTTTAGGTCTCCGCTTGGGCTCTGGCGGGGTGGTTGTTTGGGGAGAGCACGAACCATGTTTAATCTTCAGGGGGGTGTTTGTTCAGTTGGTAAATGGGGCTGTCAGCTCTGGCCTCCGTGCCAGCAAAGCCATCAGAATCTGTATGTATGGCATTAGTAGTGTATATATTTTTTAAAAAGTAAGTCCAAGGCTTTGAAATACTAGAGGCAAAAGTGATGTTTTTCACTTTCTGTACATTTACTAAAATAAATATTGTGGTGAACATGTCTGCTGCTGGGAGGGTTAATGCAGGCAGAAATCCCACACACACCCCCCACCAACTTTTTTTTTTTCACTCTCCAACCAAATACTTTTTTTTTTTTGGTTACATTTAAGTCTAAATTGCTGGGTTTGAACTTTAAGTAAATACTTAGAGTAGGCAATAGAAATTTCCAGTGAGCTTTCGTCACATTGGTTTTGAGCTCTGACAGAAAAAAAAAGGCAAGCCACTGCCTTCCTCCTCCCCAACTCTTCAATTTCCAAACTTGATGGATATAGAGGTTGTTTGACTTGGCCCCTGGCCTCCCTGTGAAGGAAGCGATTACATTGTACGTTTCAGATAGGTTTAACTCAGCCTTCTGTTTTAGCTGATTTCAGTGTTAAATTTGAATTGACCTCAGGAGCTCCCCGGCTTCAGATTATGACTTTCAGAGTTGTTAGCAGGCAGGAGGGGACGGGCCGAGTGAGTCACGATGGCCAGAGGAGGCAACAGAGAAGTAGAAGCCACAGCCACCTTGCTTTTGAGCCGAATTCAGGGACTGCGGGGGAATTACGATCACGTGCACCCGCTGTACACCAAGCAGCCCGAGCATTCCTGAAGTGAGCTTGAGGTTGGTGGAGAGGGAATCTGACCATTTATTTCATTGGTCTGTGGTTGTATTTGTGACAGAGATTGTCAGGTTGGGCGTGGGGTCATCTTCAGTTGTCCTCATCATTGTATAGTACCCTTGCCAAGTTGGAGGAGAAATTCTCTTTGCTCGCATCTTTCTTGGCGTCCAGCATGGAGAAAACCGTTAATCAATACACATTTTTTAAAAAATCCTGAACACAAGGAGTTCTTTTTCTCCTTCGAGCTAGACTGAAGTTCCTGACTGTGAAGTTATCAGGTCACCTGGCTCAGCTGTTTGTTTTTCATAAATTCAGCAATGTGTTTTAAAAAACCCCTGTTTTTTAGACTGCTTTGTGTGGATGGAAGGTGACAGTTTTATTTTGCCCGCCACAGATTCACAGGATGAGACATAAGGTACAAGGCCGCACTGTCTTTCTTTGAACTCATTTAGAATTTAGAGTTTCACTTAGAATTTAGAAGGAGCAAGGAAAAAAGAGACCCGTTTGGCCTCAGCAATGGAATTAGAGCCCGAAGGTCTCTAGGTATGAACTGTGTCCTTCTTCAACCCTCCTGTCTACACCTCTACAGGCTGTCAGGAGAGAAGTGACGTCCATAAGACTTAAAAGAACCCATTTATGAAGATGAAAATGATACGCTGTTTTTATAGGCGTGCATTAAACAGCTTTTAAATCCCGCGAACAGGAGCTGTGCTGAGTATTATCTCGTCCTTCTGGCAAACCTGTAAGGACGCTGTTCTTATTCCCGTTTTACAAAAATGAAACTCAGATTAGTTGTGTGATTTGCCTGAATTGGAAAACTGCAAGTGTAGAGCCAGAAATGAGCACAGGTCTCTGTGGATCCGAAGCTCGTGTCCCTTGCACTAAGGCCCACTGTACCCACTTAGATTACCACTCAACGGTAAGAAAATCATCACACTTTGTCTGTTCTCTGATTCAGGCTTATGTAGAAGAACTAGGTCCTTGTCCGAGGCTCAAAGAGAGATGGGACAGTAAATCTGTTCTTTTGAAAATACTAATGGAAGAGGGGGGGAATGTTCTTTTTTTTCTCACCCATATTTTTCTCATGCTTCTGTCCTAACTTTTGAAACATTCAACATCCCATATCGGAATTACCCACTTGAAGGCAGAGAGTAATTATAATGCATATTTTTTTATTTCTTCCCTCCACAGAAGGCATGCGGAAGCCCGAGAGAATGGTAGTTCCCTTTCTTGGAGGCCCATTTTATTTGAAAATGTGAAAACAAAAAACTGGGAGTTCTCTTTAGAGGCCTGTGTTGTGCTGACGACAGTGCCTAGACAGCTGGCCGTGGAGGTGGAGACGGCTTCTGCGCCGGCTGACTTTTGGCTACCGGGGCCTGACTCAGAACAGGGACGGGCAGTCCCATGTCCATCTTCGCCCCACATCATCCTCTTTGACCTTCATCATTCCCTCAAACTTGTCCATGAAAGACTTTACAGGGCAAGGGCAGGTTAGTTCTTTGTGGATATTGTCTCGAGTAATTCTTCAGATAGCTAGGGGACAGTTGTGGAAAGCCGTCTGTGGGCAGAGCATGCTGTACCCACGCGCCAAGTGAAAGTCCAAATCCCATCCAGGGTAGTGATTCATTCTTAACCAAGGCAGCCAGCCTGTTTTCTGTACGTATTGCAAAAGGAGGAGCTGTTTGTTACTTTGTGAGATTAGCACGGGCTACGTTCCGTGTACTTTTTGTCTCATTTGTGCGCTCCATTGTGTGTGTTCTGGAGGGTTATTGTAGGGGTCCTGGTGATCTAAAAGTGGATACAGAAGGTGCAAACTGAGGGCATGCCACTGGATTACCAGAGTAATATGCCAGGTCTACATGGCCCACTTGGCCACCCTTACACTGAAGGCTCAGAAGAAGTCCTTTGATTCTGTAGATAGACACAAACGTTCAGAGGAAGTCTGGGCTAACAATGAGTGGATGTCTCCTGTGTGCCAGGCACTGTGCGGCTTGGGGCATTCCTGTTCATCCTCACAGTCAGCCGTGGGAGGGCAGGGTCGTTATTCTGTCTTTATAGTGGAAGGAATAGGTTGAAAGTGACTGACTTGTTCAAGACACCGTGGCTGGTAAGGGCTACACCTGAGATGCAGAGGTCTTCCCGAAGACTGTTCTTTCTGATAGATGACTGCCTCACGAAATCCTGGACCTCAGAGGCATCTTGTTTGGTCTCATTTGATGTCAAGTAGAAATCTGACCTAATAGTACCTAATAGTACATTTCAAGTAAAAACACACATTATATTGCTCAAGGCAGTTCATCATTTCATTTTATCTCAGTTTTTCCATCAGAAGTTTCTTTTTTAAATGTATTTATTTATTTTCAAAGGTTTATTTATTTGAGAGAGAAAGAGAATGTGTGCGCAAGCAGGGTTGAGGGGCAGAGGGAGGGAGAGAGAGAGAGAATCCTCAAGCAGACTCCACACTGAGCTTGGAGCCTGTGCTTGATCCTGGAACCCTGAAATCATGACCGGAGCCACAATCAAGAGTCAGTCACTCAAGAAACTGAGCCACCCAGTCACCCCACTTCATTTATTTTATCTCTAAACCCAGTGTGGGGCTCGAACTCATGACTCTGAGATCAAGAGTCGCATGCTTCTCTGACCGAGCCAGCCAGGCGCCCCCCATCAGAAGATTCTTACCAATTTGAAGTCTAAGTTGGTTGCCCTATAACTTTCACCCAGCCGTTGGTCATGGTTCTAACTTTAGAGGTTGGAGAGAATAGTTCCCCTTTCATCTGATAGCCCTCTTGATATCCTGTGTATTAGTCAAGGCCCAGGTAAGAGAGAGAAACCACACAGTAACTTGAATAGGAGAAGTTTAATATAAAGAATGATGAACTAGTAACAGATAATTGGTGACTAGAGGTAAAAACTGTAAAGAAAGTAGGAAACAAATTTGGGAGAGTCCCTTCCCCGGCTAGCTCTGAGACTCCGACTTTGTTTGATAGCATGTGACTGTAGCCTACTGCACGGTGAGGTTTGCTGAGGTGCCACAGGCCAAGTCTGGCAAACAAGAAACTTCCCGACCCCTTCAGTACCCATGAAATTCAATGGGAAACCACTGGGTATGTTCTTGAACTTGCTGGGAAATGGCGGGCTTTGGTGAAGCTCCCTGGGAACCACCCACGGGGGGGACCTCAGCCGAGTTGCTCTTGGAGGTGTCTGTAGAACCTGTCGCAGAGATGTCCCCAGGAATGCCACTTAGCTTGCTGGAGGGAAGTGCCCCTGCATGCTTATCTTCTGGTCAAGTACAGAAGGAGCAACAAGTTAAAGAGGCGCGCCCGAACCAGGAAGAAAAGCCCCCTTCCTTCCAAAGTGTCCCTCCAGAACCCTCTACTGACAGAGCCTAACATCAAGCTGGTGGGCAGAGGGGAAGTGTTTACAGGATCTAGTTCCAGCATGAGAAACCAGGCAGTGAAGGGTGACGTTGACGCGGGGAGGCAGTGCATGGACAACTGGCACCGTTAGTCTTCTTAAACATTCTGTGGAAATCCTGGATTCAAGTACCTGTACTGTCCTTGGAATTCCTCCCAAACTCCTTTTCAACTTGTTTGAACTTTCCCCATCTTACCATCCCCAAATCGGAACACAGAGCCTTTCAGAGTGTGGTCTAGGGACCCCTGGACATCCATGAGAGCCTTTCAGGGGATGTATGAGGTTGAAATTATTTCCATAGTAATACCAAGTCACTTCCATTTCCCGTTCTTTATTCTTTTGCAAGGAGGCAGAGGAGTTTTTCTGAGGCTGCATGACATGGGATAAATGGCTAGTGGGATGTGCACTTGTGTATTCTTCTATTTTAAAATTTCCTCAGTTTTAATCTCTTATACTAATTGTGTGTGTGTGTGTGTGTGTGTGTGTGTGTGTGTGTGTGTGTGTGAGTGTGACAGAAAGCTTCTTTGGGGTTCTTAACAATTTTTTAAAATTTAATTTAATTTTTTTCAGTGTTCCAAAATTCATTGTTTATGCACCACACCCAGTGCTCCATGCAATACATCCCCTCCATAATTCTCAACAATTTTTAAGAGAATATAGAAATCTTGACACCAAAATTTTGAGAACTGGTGGTCTAGTAGATAGAGCTATTTTAGATATTAAAAGTCATGTTTCATAAGGATTTGGACAGTAGATTTATGGCAAGGGTTTAATTTATCTGGAAGAGGGAGCAGGAAGCCAACAAGCATAAGGATGATTGTTGGAGAACACACATTGAGTTTCATTATTTTATCCCAGATCTCGAGAAGCATGAGGTTTTCATACTGCAGTAGATGGTACATGTTCTGTTTGGTCTTTGATGCTACACAGACTTAGATTCAATCACTTACCTTATCACTTAGTAGCTCTGTAACCCCTGCCAAATTACTTAATCTCTCTGAGCCTTGTAACTGCTGCTTTGTAAATAATTTCTGCTGCGGTGGTTTTCGGGAGGATTGGATAACATTGCATCTGTGAAGTGTGTGGCATATACTATTGCTTAGTAAAGGTGTCCTCCCTCCCCTACTTATTTTTAGAAGACAGTGAGAAGGACTTGCTGACACCCTACAGGTAAAGTGGGATGCAGGTCTTCACTCTCTCAAGTGTGTTCCCATCCATTTATTCCAAAGCTCTTTATTGATTATGTGCTTCTGGGCCAGGGATGAGACTATAATTAACTACTGTTATTGATTAAGAGGCAAAGGCCCCTAGGATCATTTCTTTGGTGTTCAGTTCCGTCCTTTTTCCCAAACATGCTTCTTTTGGAGTTGACTGGTTTTTTTAGGCTCTGTGCTTATTTAAGACTGAATTTCTTCCCTAATTACAGGGCCTGTCTTACACAGGCTTCTTCCAGGACCCTGCTGGTGTCCCCACAACGTGTCCCACGGACACACTGTACAACATACAGAAGGAAGGTATTTCACCCGCGGGCAGTGCCTTTGCCCTTCTGACCCCCCGTCGCCATCCTTGTCTTCAGTATGGTGACCTTGGAACGGCCACAGGCATTTGGGGCTTCAAGACTCACACATGCTAGATCTTTCCACAATTACACGATGGGCTTTTTGGAAGCAGTCTGATACCTAGCTTTCCTTTTGTCATTTGACAAATGTTGTGTGAAGAACAAAGGACCCTCTGTAAAGAGCCCTGAGGCCTATGGACAGGGTAGTGCACCAAAGAGGTACTAATTTCATGCTATGCTAAATGCAACATTTTAAAATAAGGAACCTGTGGTTGAATCGCTTCAATCATTTCAAAGTAGAATGGGAAAAAAATGTAAGGCAAGTCATGGGTTGGTGTTTCTTCAGTATACCAGAAAATCCCACATAATTAGACCTAGAAACTTGATATTTACTCTGTAAATTGTTCAGGATGAGAAACCAAACCCAGTGGATCAGAGGGAAGGGGCTGTCCAGGGGATAACGTCAAGAAACCTACGTCGTTCAGGGAAACCATTTTCGCAGGGTGGATTTGAGCAGCTTGGTGTCTGTTGGCAATTGCATGGTAGAGGGGGCACACGGGCAGACATCTAGAACACGTACGTGCTTTGTATCTGCCAGCAGGGTGGAGGCATGCCTTGAGCTCTGGTGTCCCTCACTGTAGGTAGTTTGGGGAGGTGGCCAAGTTCTGACACGACACCATGGGCCTGACACTGGGATAGTGCGGACTCCATCCCTCGTTGTTGTGATATTGGGCGAGTCCTTTTGGCTTCTCCGTCTCTCAGTTGTGAGTTGAAGCCATTCGTACCTCTGGTTAAGACAGTATTGAGAATTAGAAGTGTTGCAAGGACCTGGAGAGGACAGAAATACTTCAGGTTTTTGTAACCGTGCTTTTGTGAGGACTCGCCCTCTGACGGTTGTACGTGGAGGTTTGATGGCAGCTGCAGAAGTAAGTTCCGTCTCGTGTTATGGTGCTTTTACCCCATCGTCTCCTCACAGAAGAGTCACCCATGCCTGTCTTTCCTGCCCCAGATTCTCTCTGGCCCAAGATCCGGGTCCCGCTGAAAGTCGTGAGGACAGCCGAAAACAAGCTGAGTAACCGCTTCTTCCCCTATGACGAAATCGAGACGGAGGCGGTCCTGGCCATCGACGACGACATCATCATGCTCACGTCGGACGAGCTGCAGTTCGGCTATGAGGTAGGGACGCTTCAGCCGTCCATGCTCACAGCCGCTGCTGCTCGCCCAGTGTCGCCGGTCCTTCCTGACCCGGAGTGTTCTGCTTCAGTCTCTAAGGTCATAATTCCGCAAGCCCAGCGGAGTCTAAAAGCGGGGCAGGAGTGCGCGCTATGAAGCTGTCCCTTAAAACTTTGGGGGAACCCTTTTCCGGGATGACACCCGTGCCCTCCAGCCATGGTCGGGGGCTCCCAAGGAGAGTCCAGGCATGTTTTCCAAAGAGCATCTCTAGCTCGTGACAGATGAGCACTTAATGATGTCCCCTTGAGGAGCGCGTCCCGGCCTGGGGCAGCTGGGCGCGGCAGCGATAAAACATCAGTGAGCCCACGGGCTGGCGATGTGACACGCAGAAAGCAGACCCTGTGGACGGCTGCTTTCCGAGGCTTAAGTGGAGAGGCTGGCGGCCTGTCTTTGGGGAGAAACATTTTCTCTCACGGTTCATTCTGTGCGGCTGATGGATTAGGCTGGGTTCAGGGGTTAAGTATGGAGACCAGTAAAGGTCTCCCCAGGGGAAAGTGCCAGAGCCGAGGCCTGGTGAAAAGCGGTTGCAATTGATGAGCTCCATGTCAGGGAGGATGCGGGGAGACGCATGGTGGCGCGGGCAGAGGCCTGTGGCTGGGGGGTGGGGGGAGGGGTGGGGGTTGGCCAGTGACATCGGACCCGAGCAAGACAGAGAGCTGGCCTCAGTTAGCCACAGCCGGCACAGGGAAAGTGGTGAGATCTGTCCCCTGCCCTCGTCCTGCCTGTGAGAGGGAGGCAGCGGTCTTTTCTCGCTGACTCAGAGTTTGCTGAATTTAAGGTTCTAAAAAGTCATGAAGTTGAATTAGATGAAGCCATTTGTACTCAGACTTTACCAAATGAATATGGATTGTGTATTCCTATATTTATTGCAGAAATTTATTTTCTGGGGCGCCTGGGTGGCTTTGTTGGTTGAGCGTCCAGCTCTTGGTTTCTGCTCAGGTCATGATCTCAGGGTTGTGGGATCGAGCCTTGCGCCTCGCGTTGGGCTCTGTGCTCAGCTGGGTGCCTGCTGGAAAAGTCTTCCCTGTCCCTTTGCTCCTCCCCCTGTGCACTCTCTTTCTGTCTCTCAAATAAACAAAGCTCAGAAAAAAAGGAGAAATTTATTTTCTAACCCTTAAGTTAAAAATGGTGCTTTTTTATGCAGCTCCATTTGAGTGTAAAAGAAATTGTTGTAGAAGAGCCAGACGTGCAACACACTTGGTTGCTATAGTTACTGGCCAGTGAGAGGTGTGAGTGGCTAATAAAATATGTATCATCTTTCTGGGTTTATTCTCGTTCACAGAGATGTCTTTTACATAATCACATGTAGGGCATTAGATGACTTTTAGCACTCTTATTCCCATTTTTTAAAAAAGCAAATTACTCACTTGTTTCTCTAGCCAGCTCTTGGCAGAAAGACCACTGCTTCTGCCAGTGTTTTCTCTCTTTCTTGCATATAGTGGCTTCAGACCATACTTACATGTTTATTTTTGTGGCAAAAGGGAAGTGGAAAAAGGGAACATTGGGAACGATCTAGCCAAGACAGACAGAGTGCTCCCTCTTCAGTGTTTTCAGTTGGGCTAAATGAAATCTAGTGAAAGAAAGGTAGCCTAATGAATGTATTCCTTTTGACCTTGAAATGAGATCATGAGATCTCACGTGTATTAAAACCTGGGATTTCTGTCAGTCTTGGGTTTGTCTCAGGCCTCTTCCCCTCTTTCCTCTGTTGCTCTGTGTTTGATTCCACATCACCTCAAAGGAAATAACCGTATATCAGAGAAGTGGCAGGCAGGAAAAGCCTTGTCCCCATTAATCGGAATCTTCCCAAGATGCCGTAGAAGGAAAATTTTCATAACTGCCCTCCATATTCCAGTGAATATTCTGGACGTTTACAGACATGACTTACGATCTTCTCCCAAACCTGCAACGTGATTATTGTTTCTCATTCTTCACTAAGATGAAACAAGGTTAGGTGCAGTCACACAGCTAATGAGTGGGAGAGTTGGAATGGAGATCCCATTGTGTCTGCACCGTACCGTCAGCCCGGAGGGTTTTACCCTGTCAGAGACCACAGGTTCATAAAACTCTCAGGAAGAGCCACGAGCATATCAGTCATCTCTCATGGAATTATCTTGATGTTAAGGTTTCTCAGGCATCCCTGCTGTTGGTACTTTAGGGTAATTCTGTAGAAGTTATTTCTTGCATAGTCATTAATAAAATGGGCAGAGTTGGAAAGGCTCTGGGCCCAAATTTCTGCCGTTTCACTGACCAGTTAATGGCCAAGGACAGGTTATTTCATCTTTCTGGACGGTAGTGTACTTGAACATGAAACGGCAGTAATGGTCCTGACTGCATTAGGTCATCACGCACGTTAGAACGTTACACAGTGCCTCCCGCAGAGAAGGAAAACTCAGGAGCTGCCTCTCCTGCGCGGTGGGCAGTGTGCTCTGCACTTTACACGACGCCCCGTCAGCGGCTGCTACGGTGGCGCCTGCTAGGCTCGGTCTTGTTATTCCCCTCATGAGTCTACCCTGGTTCATGGTAGAAGGTGGTTTGTTGTTTCCGTTCTTCACAGGGGATATTTCTGTTCTAGAGAGGGTACCCACTTTTGTGTTGAGTCAGAAGACAGAAGGTAATGGTGTTCCCAAATCCTGTTTTTTATGCCAAAGCCTAGGATTATTTCATGTGGGGATTGGGAGCAAGCTTGACTGATTAGGTGAATAAATAAATCTGTTAACAAAAATGTATGTCCTCAGGGAGTTGTGTTGGAACCCAGAGCCACTTTCCTGTGTTTAGCAAGTGTGTTGGGATTATATCTATCTAGTGAATTGCTATTCATTCTTCAGCGTTCTCCTCGAACGTCATTATCTCAAAGAAACTTTCAGAGTCACTAGACTAGGTTAGGTTCAGAGCACTCTATAGCTCTTGTGAGCACATAATTAATTATGAAGTATATTGTTTGGTGTCTGTTTTTCTTCTAGAATGGAAGCCTGTAGGGGCAGGAACCATGGCTTATTCATGGCTCTGTCCTCTGTGCCCAACCCCATTCATTCCTTTTAGCAGTTACTCAGTAATATTTGATCAATAAACAAATCTCTATTACCAGCATGCATGTGAAAGACATGAAACAAGTTATTCTGGCCTTTCTGCCTGTCTGCTTTCCTGTGGTCTATAATCTGGATCCAACCATCTTAGAAAACAGGTTTAGAGTTTAAAAATGTTAAGCATACATCTACCATGTGACACTACCATTCTTCTCATAGAGATTTACCCTGGAGAAGTAAGAGCATATGGATACACATATACTTGTACACAATATTTGTAGCAGTTTTTATTTGTGGTAGCTGGAAAAGGGAGGAAAAACACTCAGTATCTATCAGATTTAAATGAATAATCCTGGTTTGTCTATACAATAGAGGGGCACCTGGGTGGCTCACTGGGTTAAGCCTCTACCTTTGGCTCAGGTCATCTCAGGGTCCTGGGATCGAGCCCCGCATTGGGCTGTCTCCTCAGCAGGGAGCCTGCTTCCCCCCACCCGCCTGCCTCTCTGCCTACTTGTGATCTCTTTGTCAAATAAATAAATAAATAAATAAATCTATACAATAGAATACTACTCAGTAATAAATAATGAATGAGGTGTAGAGACGTACAAAAACATGTATGTATTTAAAAATAATTATGCTGAGTGATTGAAGCAAGATGAAAACATATTTTATGATTCTATTTACATAAAATCCTAGAAAATGCAAACTAATGTTTAGTGATTGAAAGATCAGTGGTTGCCTGGCATAGGAGTGGGGAGGGTAAAGCTGTGAAGGGCAAGAGGGAAGAATAACAAAGGGACAAAAAAAAAAAAAAAAACCTTGTAGGGGAAATGGATATGTTCATTTTCTTAACCGGAATGATGATTTTACTGGTATATACAGATGTCAAAACATATAAAAGTATGCATTGTAGATAGATTCAGTTTATTGTATGTCAGCTACATTTCCAAAAAGCTATAAAAAATTATCTTCATGCAAAAGCATATAAAAAATGAAATGCTTGAAAAATGGAATGAAATGGGTGCCATATATGTTCAATGAAAACCACAAAATGTTGCAGAGAGAAATTGGAGAGCAACTGCATAATGGAAAGATGTAGCATATGAATCCATCCAGAGACTTAACTGTGAGGAAGGTGTGAGTGCTCCCCATATTCTTCTGCAGATTGGGAGCGGTCCCACTCAAAATCCCAGAAGGCTTTTTTTTTTTTTTTTTTTTTTTCAATTGAATTGAAATTGACGAGCTTGTTCTAAAATTGAAACCTGAAAAATAGCCAAAGCAATTTTGGGAAAGCAGAGCAAAGTTTCAGGACTCCCTTATTTTAAGAATTACTGTAAAGCTACAGTAATCAAGACACTGTGGTATTGTTGTCAACTTAGACATATACATCAATGAGACAGAATAAAGAGTCCAGAAATAGAACACACATGTACGGTCAACTGATTTTCAACAAAGGACCTAAGTCTGTTCAATAGAGATGGGACAGTCTTTTTCACTAAGTGATGCTGGAACAATGTGATAGCCTTATGTCAAAGAAAAAAAAAAATCATGCCCCTCACCTCACAACTGTATATAAAAGTTTAACTGGTCCTAAGAATGGAAATTTTAAAACTTCTTGAAGAAAACAGAGGAGAAAACCGTAATGTGTCTAGGCTAAGCAATGATACTGAAAGAGGAAACAAGTAGATGACTTATAAAAGAATAGATAAGTTGGACTTCAAAATTAACAATATTTGCAGAGACACTTTTTTGGGAAAAATATTTTTGGAACATATATGTGATAAAGAACTTTTAGCTGGGCTGCCTCCCTGGGTCAGTTGCTTGAGTGTCTAGCTCTTAGTTGCAGCTCAGGTCATGATCTCAGGGTCCTGGGATTGAGCCCCATGTTGGGCTTCTTGCTCAGTGGGAAATCTGCTTGAGATTCTCTCCCTTTGCCCCTTCCCTCGCTCTCTCTATCTCTCTCAAATAAATAAATCTTTAAAAAAAAAAATCTTGTATCCAAAATATGTAAAGAACTCTCCCAACTCAGTAAGAAGAAAACAAAGAAGTTAATTTAAAAAAAAATGGGCAAAAGATTTGAGCAGTTTCACAGAAGAAGATATGTAGAGATAAAGTGACATATGAAAAAATTCTCCACATCATGATCATTAGGGCAATTCTAAAATAAGAGCACAAAAAGTTACCAAGACATACCCCCTAGAATGACTAAATAAAATTTTAAAAACTGACAGTACCACATGTTGATAAGGCTGTGGACCCACTAGAATTCTTGTATGTTATTGGTAAAAATGTGAAATGATACAACTGATTTGGAAAACAATTCAGTTTCTCATGCAGCTAGACATCTACTTTACATATGATGCAGCTTCCGAAAGCAGTTAAAAATGTATAACTGTACACAGAAACTTGTACTCATTATTCATAGCCTTATTCATAAGATCCAGAACTGTATATGTCAGCTGGTAAATGGAAGAATAAAGTGTGGAATATGTATGCAATGGAATACTACTCAGCAAGAAAGAGAAATGAACTACTGATATCTGGAGCAACATGGAAAAATCCAAAATCATTATGCCAAGTGAATGAAGGCAGATGCAAAAGAGTACTTCTTGTGTATGTCCATGTATATGAAATTCTAGAGTAGGAGGAACTATATTGCCAGGAGTAGGGTGTGGGATTGACAACAGAAGAATAGAAAGGAACTTCTCAGACAGTGGAAATGTTCTAGCCTCTGATTGTGATGGTATTTTTATGACTCTGTACAGTTGTCAAAACATACTTAAAATTGGTGATTTTATTGTAAGTGAATTTCAAAGCTGAAAAAATTGTGGGATGCAACTAAAGTTATTAGAGGAAACTTATAGCATTAAATGCTTGTATTAGGAAAGAAGAAAGGTCTAAAAGCAATTACCTAAAAAGTTTGTTCTCCTCTAAGGACTTAGAAAAAGAAGAATAAATTATACCCAAAGCAAGTAAAAGGAAAGAACAAAGATAAGTGCTAAGAAAGTCAGTGAAGTAGAAAACAGAAAGTTAACAGATCCAAAAATTGACCTTTGGGAAATATTAACAAAATTGATAAAACCCCTAGCCAGAACCCTCAAAAAAAGAGAACATAAATTATCATTGTTGTGAATAAAAAGGAATTAAAGAAGGATTGCTATTATAGATCCTACAGACATTAAAAGAATAATGAGAATATTATTAAAATTTACATGAGAGTAAGAATTCTTTTGAAGATTATAACTTAGCATAAAATTGAATAGAATTATATAATTTTCCATTAAAAAAACTGAGGTTATCAAAATCTTCCTATAAAGAAAACTCCAGGCCCAGGTGGTTTTACTGGTGATTTCTTGGGAATAAAGTCATAGTTTTAGGTTGGAAAGAAAATTAGAGATACTCTATCTTGCTCACTTTTAGTTACAGGTGAGGCCTATCCATAAGCCACGTGAAGCCCAAAAGTGATGTGCCCAGTGCCATCCAGTTAGCAGGTGGCACATACGGCTTAAATTCATTTTAGTGGTATTTTCACTGTACCACGTCACTTATAAAAATGTCATTATATACCTGAGCTTACAGAGAAAACCAATTATATGGAATTATAATAATCATTATTTATTCTTATTATTAGCTGTGTACCACTCAAACCCAATTGTTGAAATCTGTCTGTGGTGAAGATAAAAACACCTGAACATTTTCTTATTATTCTCATATTCACAAACAAGAATCCATATCAGGAAAATAGAGTCCGTAAAAGTTGTTCCAATAGAATGGACTTAATATATGAAATTTTCTAATACAAGGTATCAGAGAGCTTGAGAGAGCAAAAGGGAACCCTGAAAGTGTCACGAGATGATGACTGCAGGACTCAAGGAATAAAGGAAAGGAGGGAAGTGGCTGGGGTCATTGGAACCTACAGGCTTAGAAGAGAGTCCTTCCTCTTTCCCAGTGGTGGGCCTTAGACCTTCGTGGGGGACCACTGGTTGGTTTCTGCTAGTAGTTCCGAGGGTCCAGATGAGACTGGTTCTGGCATGCTGGAAGAACCTAGAACCACCTCCTGTTGGGGTGAAATGCCACACTGCTGGGAAAAGCAGGCAAGCTGGGAAGTAATTCCCTTCTTCATTTCTCCAGTTCTCCAGTCTTTCCCTGGTGTCCCCCTACTGACAGAACCTGGCAAAAATGAGATATTTTT
The DNA here is from genome assembly GCF_022355385.1 of Mustela nigripes. Taxonomy (NCBI): domain Eukaryota; kingdom Metazoa; phylum Chordata; class Mammalia; order Carnivora; family Mustelidae; genus Mustela; species Mustela nigripes. The sequence continues at coordinate 579,470 of NW_026739491.1, forward strand.
TGCAGTCTCAGCCCCAGGATCACAAAACAGAATTTAGGAGGAGTTGGGGCTTCAAGACAACAGCTTACTAACTAGCACAGCCTACCCACCTTTACTTACTCAGTGTCCATGCACACCCTTGTACACATGTTTGAACTTCCTTAGAGCAATAATAACAACCTTATTCTTTCACTAAGAATATGACCTGTCCTTCACACATAGAAAGACCTCTCATTCTTTGCTCAGAAATGGGAGACACAAAGTCCCAATGTTCATATCAAATTTCTAGGTAATTACTAAGTCCTTCTTTAGTCACAAGTCTACTTAAGTGTTCTATAACTTAGTGAATGAATGATAGACTTCCAATCCTAGATGAGATTGCATAAGCACATTTTACCCTATTCCTGGAGAAAGAAGTCAGGCTGGCAAGGGCCCTCAGGACCTGAGGGATGCCCCAGCAATGAGTTTCCTTGGTTCCTTCCCTTCTTCTCATTTCTCCCTGTCTCTCTCCTTACCATCCTACTGTATAACCCCAGCCTCAGTGCAAGGAAGGCCATAACATATAGATAAAAACGTAACAGATAGAAACAAACAGAAAACAACAACAACAAGAAAAACCCACTTTCTCTTGCCAGAGGACTGGGAAGAGGGCAGCCCTGTGATGCAGCCCTTTTTACTGTATCCACTCGGCTCCATGCAGTTGCCATGAAAAAACCATTCATAGCCCTGCCAAGTAGGTGCTGTGTCTGTGGAGGTTGTCGTGCAGAGCCCTGCTGGCCATCCTCCCCCTGCATGAACAGGTGCAGAGACTATGGAGCAGGTGTTCTGTCCACCATCCCCAGCCTGCAGCAAGTCAGCCTCATCCTTCCCAGAGTGAGAGTGAGCTGAGAATGGGATTATTTAAATGCATGTTGAAGTCCTGGGGGGGCACTCTAGCCTCTCCTTGCAAAGCAGCCCATGGATGGAACTAAGTAGAATCAACACAGCAAAAGTTGTGAGAAATAAGAAAATAGTGGTGTAGAATACCAACCAGGTTTCAAAAATTAGCCTCCGGATACCACACAAGGTAGGTAGACCAGAAGAGCACTACCAAGTCTTTGAAAACTGAATTGTTATTCAGTCTACAGCCCACAAAGGTGGGTGAGGACATATATTTTTGAACCTAAACTCCCTGCTCAAATAGGGAAATTTAAAAGGAACGGAGTCTCATATTATTCAAATGTAATAATCAAAATGTTCAAGATACAATCCAAAATTACTTGTCATACCAAAAATCTGGAAAATTGCAGTTTTGTGAGGAAAAAAACACAGATGCCAACACCAAGATGACACAGATGCTGGAATTATTTGACAAGGGTTTTAAAACCACGATCCTAAAAGATCCTCTGATAGGCAATTAATGAGCACCGTTGAAACAAATGGAAAATAGAAAGTCTCAGCAAAGAAACATATACAAAGGACAACCAGCTGGAAATTACAGAACTGAAAATTATAGAAAATGAAATTTAAAATTTACTGATGGGCTCAGTGGGTGAATGGAGATAATGGGAAAGAATTAATGAACTTGAGGATGAATCAATAGAAATTATCCAATCCAAACAACAGAGAGAAAGTAGATTGAAAAAAAAAATGAACAGAGTCTCAAGAATCTGTGGGACAATCACAAAAGATACATTTGTGTCATCAGAGTCTCAGAAGGAGAAGTGAAAGAAAGTGGTGCTGAAAAAATACTTGAAGAAATAATGCCTGAAAACTTCCAGAATTTGGCAAAGGACATTGCATTCACAGATTCAAGAAAATAAATAAACCATAGACATCCGAGAAGTAAATTGTATAAATTTATGTACATTGTGTAAACTGAAGAAGTTGTGACAGGAATGCATATATCAAGAGACTAATAAATTGAAACACACACACAGCATGTAGCACATGGCAGGCACACAGGGCAAGGAAAAGATGCTTGAGTTTGCTTGAGTCAGAAGAGACTGCTGTAGTCTCTGCGCCTGTCCCCTGGGGTGAGACCAGAGTTGATGTAATTTCTAACTTTACTCTTGCCCGTTGATTCTGTGTTCCCTTTGCTCTCCGCCAGCACTCCAGCACGTTCCTCACAGACCCAGTCAGTGTCTTTGATGGCTCTGGCACTATTCAGACTTCCTTTTTCTTCTCGTGTTCATTTTGAGATCTTGGGTTTTTCAGGGAATCTCTTCATTTCATTTGAGCTATAAAACGTATTGATATAAAGTCAGTCAGGATATTATCTTACTGTTGTTTCAGGTCTAGAGGATCTGGAATGATGGTCTCTTTTTCACTCCTGGTATTGGTCATGTTGTTTTCACTCAGTGTCTTGGTCAGTGCTGTTAGAGGTATAGCAGTGCCATAATCTTTGTAGAGAGTCAGCCTATGATCTTGTTGATTCTTCATTATTGTCAGTTTGCTTGGTCCTTCATTAACTTTCCCTGATTAGTTTCTTCCTCTACGTTCATGAGTTTGAGTTGTCATTATTTTCCTAGTCTTTCAACTTGATGATTTAGATCATTGATCTCAATATTTATTTTTCCAGTGTATGCATTTAAAGCTGTAAATTTCTTAGTAATTACTGCTTTTGGTATATTCCCAAGTCTTGATTTGTCATATTTTTATTATCCTTAAGTTTAAAATATTTTCTAATTTCCACTGTAATATCTTCTTTGACCCATAGTTATATAAAAGTATATTGCTTACTTTTGCCAGTTTTTAAAGTTATTGTTTTTTTTTCCAATTAATTTCTGATTTGATTCTACCCTGATAATCCATATGGCTTCATTGTTTTGAAATTTACTGCCTCTACAATCCAGTGAAAAGGTCCGTTTTGGTAAATGTTCTGTGTGCACCTAAAAAGAGTTTACATTCTGCAGTTACAGATTTAATGATCTCGAGAGGTCATCTAGATACGATTAGTTATCTTGGCACTTTTAATTTAATTTTTAAAAATTTTAAAGGTTATATTTTAATTCCAGTTAGCTAACACACAGTGAAATATTATTTTCAGATGTATAGTATAGTCAGTCGTTCCACACTTCCATAAAATACCGAGCACTCCTTAATATCCCCATCACCTATCTCCCCCCCACTCCCAGCCCCAGCCACCTCCTCTCTGGTCACCACCAGTTTGTTCTCTGTAGTTGAACTTTTAATTTGAATGTAATCAACATGTCCCCCAGCTTGTTCTTCTCCAAAATAGGCATGTCCATTTCTTGTTATTTCTGCCTTCCCCCCGGCCTTTGTCATTTCTGTGGTAAATTCATTATCTTCATTTAAATTTTAAACAGTAGCTTAAATATTTAATATGTGAGAACCAAAGAGAAACGATGCAACAGACCTTTCTCACTGTGGCTCCAAATAATTTTTTGAAGGAATCTGGAGAGACAGAAGTATCCCTCCTTCTGGGAATTTTTCAGAAAGAGGGAGCCAGCAGTCTTCCCAGTATCTAGAGCGGTTTTACTAGTGCTGCCAGGAGACGAAAGAATTGAGCAGATGACTTCCCGAAATCCCTTCGGCGGTAATGAATCTGAGGGGTAACGGTACGCGGTCGTTCCACGTGAAGAAGTGGCAAACTTCTGTGCCCATGACGTGGCAGCCTCCTTCACTTCCCCATGAAACACGGTAGGATCGCATCGTCAGGCTGCAGGGAGGCCATGGGCGGCAGCACGTCAGGATTCGAAGGGGGAGCACAGCCGTTCCTTTAATGGAGGACCACCAGAGCAGAGAGGATGGTGAGCCCAGGCCTATTCGGGTCGTGGTTCAGCTGTTGAGTCTTCAGAGGCCTAACATGTACTCGGGTGCAGAGCCCCAGCGTGGTTGTCCCAGACGGGAGGGCGTGGTAGGGCAGCGCTCTCGTTAGAGCGGTGGAAGCTTCGGCGTCCAGAGACCATTTGAAAGTGATGGGCTCCAGGGCCTGCTTAAGGAACATAGAGTAGAGACCCAGAGGAGCTCGCAGACTGCACGCTTCCCTCCTGTGCGCCTCGTGTATGAGGTAAGAGAGAGTGGACTCGAGAACCCCTTTCCAGAAGGTGGTTTACTAGAGCTCAACTAGGTGACGTTAGTCATGTCTCCTGAGGCCTGTAGACAGGCTGAGAGGACCGGGATCGCTGTGGGCCTGGTGACCGTTCACGGTGTGGAAAAGAAACGTGGTATCAGAATGTGAAGGGACCTCCGAGATCATCCTGTCACTTGATGCTTTATTGCTTAGGAAACCGCAGTGCGGGGGGCACAGTTACTTCTTTAAGGTGGGAAATGGACATTGTCTGTCCCCCAGAAGGGACACAGCAGCAAGTGCCCGGGGATGAAAGGCCAGGCCACAGAGGAGAGACCTTCTGCCTTCCAGTGGCTGTGTTTGAGCCCACAGACATTTAGATTCGAGACCTAATCCTGGGCATCATTATTTATTTAATTGGGAGAAAACACAGGGGTCATTTGCCTGTTTATGTGGGTCATATTCCCTGTTGGAAGGCAGAGGGTTTAGGAAATGTTACATTCCCTCTCCAGCCCTGAAATCAGGAGCTGAAGAATGCTCTTCTCTGGCCCTGCGTGTTTCTGACTTGTTTGACAAGCTCTAGTGAGCTACCAGATGTGGAAATTCTTTTCAGCCTGGGATAATTTATTTATCTGTTTATGTATTTTACCAGGAAAGTATCTATTGAGTTCTTGATACTCATTTGCAAGGAACTCCTGGGGGAGCAGTAGCCAAGTATAGTGTTACTTGAGTGTTTGATTTTTTTTTTTTAAGTCTGTCTGCTTTTACTTCAAAACTAAAGAGCTGGGAAATAAAATGCAACTTGTTCCTCCTCCCCTCCCCCGCCTTAAAGAGAGTTTAAAACATGTGGCAGAAAATGAGCCAGGCGGACTTGGCTGAGTGTATGAACCCGTGAATTTATTTTTCCTTTCATACTTTGATCCTCATTTCCAACCATAAAAATTATTAGTAGCACTTAAGTGTTGAACATTTTTCACCTGAGAGATGTGGAACGCTCTTGGCTAATAGTACCGGTTATAAAATCAGAGCTTCACGTGGGGATGGGAATTGGCTTAGAGCGACTCTGTGTTTTTAGGCGCACAAAAGGCTGATGCTTTCCTTTTACTGCCTGGGTTTCCTATAGGTGGCAGACGCCAGCTGAACCTCTTGGATACTAATGAATTATGAGAATTTTTATTATTTGGTTCACAACTTCACTAGGTTAGGGCAAGTATATACTTTTCAATGAATCATGGCAAGCAAAATTGCATAGAATATCCCACTTTTTTCCCTGGAAAATATAAAACCATTTCGAAGTGCGTTCTCCTGATAGAGGAAGAACCAAGAGGGAAAGTATGAACAGAAGAATGAGCTTGGTGTGTGTGGTCGCACGGGGCAGTGAGAAGCAGACGGAGGACGGCAGAAGTTGTGTTTGGGTTAACAGTGGAAGCTAGGTTGGTCAGGCAATATAGGACCAGCGGAAAAGCTTATAGCAGTAAAAAGATACAGGTTTGTAGAAAGGTGTGTGTATGTAGAAAGTGAATTTGAAACAACAGACGCTGAAGACGGGGAAAGCCAGGTAGGATAGAGGTGGAAAGTCAATAGACTTCATATTCAGATGGACTCAAGAACCAAAGATAAGGAAAAGACCAGCTTACCCATAGCTCACATTTACTTTGTGATGAGGGAGCTTGGCTAATTGGAGAATTCCAGAGTTAGTAGAATTTAGAGATACCTATATGCTCATCCAGGGAGAGCAGAGAGATGATAATATCTGTGATTCAAGTCTAGTATCCCACTTTTTCTCTCCTTGCTAGACGAGCCAAGAGGTGAAAACAGCCTATCATAGTCTAGACTTCCCAATCACCTCTTCTAAAAGCCAGCAGATAACTGAAAACAAAACAAAACAAACAAAAAAAAGGCACGCTCTGTCCTGTTCATGTCTCTCCCAGCCTTCTGCCAGTGAAAGTGCCACAGAGGCTGGGTCCGGGGAGCAAACACGTAGAACAAGTGTTGGACTGGGTCTAAAGATGGATTCTCGCAGGCCTCTTGGCTCTGATCTTTCTGATAGGAAAAGACTTGCTTTCCTCCCTAGATGTAAGCCAGGTGCTACAACTAAAGATCTGCTCAGGGTTGTTGGGAATCCAGAAGCAATGTTCAGAGAAGTTTTTCTTGATGGTACATGGAACTCTGTCTCATCCTGCCATGGGCTCTCGGGCAGGCTTACCCTTTGGGTTCATCCCCAAGGCACAAAGCAACTCAGTTCTTCCATAGCCAGGACTAATAAAAAGCGAGCATCCCTAAATGAGGGCTCAACATGCAAGGGCCATCTCTGGAGTGGGTGGATAATCTAATTAATGGAAGTGTCTCAACCTCCAGAAAGAACCAGTACCAGAGATTTCCATTCTTTGACCTCTTGGCTGACTCAGATCCTTGAGCCTTCGCAGAGTCTGATCTAGTGAGTGACTGAGAGATTCTAGCCTTTCTCTCTCTTCTCTGAATGATGGGCTGTCCACATGGCCCCCTTCGCTAGGATTCACAGTAAGCCGAGCCCATTTTTGGCATGTACAAAGTCAAACCTTGCCAGAGCTCTTCTGGGTCAGCATTTGTGCTGGGTCTGACACTAAAGCTTTCCAGTGTATCTAGATCCATTTTGCCAAAGCTGAGCTTTTTAGATTTATATGTTTCTTAGGACTTGTGTTGTGCCCTCCTCATTAAGTATCTGGAGAAGCAGATGGCTGTAAGCTTTTTGAACCTTGGGTATTATATCTGAATAAGAGTGATGGTACCTTTCCAGAGCCTGTCCGCAATATCCATACACTATTGAATATTGAAAAAGATGTCTTTCTGTCTTTCCTTCCATTTTTTAGTTTTCTTATGTACCCACAGAATGAGCATTATAGAAACTGTTGTCTTCAGAACAGTTGTGGGCCAGGTTTGGAATGAGTGGACGCTCATTCCAGTGAGTGTCCCTGCCCAGAAGGTACAGTCAGAGCCTCCCTCTAGGAGATACGGGGAGGACTGTGGGCAGAGGTGAGCAGCTCGCTCTCTCTCTCTCGTTCTCTCCCTGGGGTGTTCCTCGTTGCCGCGGGCTCCCTGTGTTCAGCGTGGAGGAAAACCGAGGCATCCGTTAGATCTGTCCTATCTCCAGCTTGCACTCATTTGCACCCGGGGCCCCCGGGAGCCAGGGAGACTGCGCCTCGGGCAGCCCCTGCAGCAGGAGCTGAAAGAGGACCCGCCAGCGCGGCCAGGAGCCCACAGAGGTGCTGAGAGGAGCCACGCTGAAGTTTGACCTCTCAGAGCCTTTCGAAAGCACCCAGTCCCCGCTGGAGAATAAGTCAAACAAATATTAAGGGAAGGAAATCGAATATGTATGCTGAACATTGAAGCAACATCTGAGCGTTTAAAAAAAGTGCCCAGCTGGGAATTACAATAGAGTGACACTTTTTTCTTCCCCACTGAGCCAATTACAATTACAAGTTCAGAATTTATTTACCTAGCCCTTAATGAAACGGTGGATGCTCCCTGTCCCAAAGAGGAGGGCGTGGGTGTGGGCTTCCTGCCAGTGCATCTTACCATCGCTGGGTGGCTCCTCTGGGCAGACTTGCATCCCGGGCAAGGCAGGTGAGTGGGATTCAGTGTGTTTTCCACAAGCACTTACTTGTGCTGGACATTGCTGGTGCTCCCCTGCCCTTTCTCCTCCTGGCCCTGCGTGCTCCCCACTGTGCCCCACATCTCTCCTGTCTGCAGCCGGGTCAGGCCCACCTGGCTTTGTAGCTCCGCGCTTCAAGAACTAATGCTTATAATGTGGGATAGTTATTTTAAAGAGGTGTTGGTACACTTGATGGTTTAAATAATGCGTACTTTCCCCACCCCCTGTTCCAAGGGAAATAGCTGCAAAGATATTCTAACCTGAAAGAATCCATATGTTTGAGGGTTCTTGTTCCAAAAGCTGCCTGTTGTCTCTTTGGGATTGATGACAGGCTTTGGCTGCTGCAGTTCAGAGCCTCAGCATCGGCTTACGATTTGGGGATATGGGGACTTTGTCTTGCGTGGGCTGCTTATCTGCCTTGATTTCAATAGAGTTGCTTCAAGGAGGTGTATGGGTAGGACTTGGCCTGGGGCCAGGGCAAGTGAAAGCCCCAGCGGCAACTCTCGGGGACAGTGTCTGTAGCTTTCCAGAGAACATTCTAGGTTGTTCCCCAGTGTGAAGCTGCATCCTTCATTGCCAGTTGTAAAATGGCTTGCAGGAGCACGGATATGAGGCGGTGGTGGTTGATGGCTACAAAGTTAAAAAGCAGTTGCCCGTTTTAGAAGACTAAGAAGAAAGTGTGAAGGAACAGAGTGGTCCGCTGACTCTGGAACAGTCGTGACTGGGAACAATGAGTCTTTGGAAAGCAAGGTGGACCAGGCTGAATGATGTTTACAGCTCCCCTCTTATGTCATATCTGCTGCTTGGTGCTCGAAAATTGGTGCCTGGGGTTCACGTTAATCTTGATTGCAGTTTGTTTGCTACTGTCTGTTGACTGGTTTAGATCAGGAATGGGCAACCTTAATTTCTAGCTTCCCGACCAGCCTTTGAGTTGGATTGAAGAGCTGAGGGTTGCGGCAGAGGTCCTGCTCTCATGTTGACACTCTGGTCATTTTGGACAGCTGGGTCACTAATTACACCCACGGCCTAAATCTCTGGGGCTGGTGGAAAAGCTCCCCTGACTTAGAGCAGAGCATTCAGGCAGGATTGTGTCCGCCCTACGGACTCCTATGTGCCTAGTGCTGGACACAGAGTGGACGCTCGGAAAGTATTTAATGAATGAGTGAACTTAATGTGTTCAGACATTGAATTTTCTTACATACAGTTTCTGGAGTAGAATTGGAAGGAGTTGTTCAAAGTTCAGTGATTCCATATTCTGTATTCAGTGGGGGGATCCAAGCAGGGGCCATCTACTCGCTGGCCTGCCAAACACATAGCAAAGGGTAATTTTGTACTAATTACTTACCTTGTTGGGGGCAGTGGGAATCTCAACCCTCACTTTGTAATTTAACTTTGTTCTCTTAAAATGAAATCCATAAAGCTTTTTTCTTATTTCCTGCTTTCCCACCCCCAGCCTAGAAGTAACCTTGGTCCTCTTAACCCTTTTTTTGTGCTTTTTCAACTATATCCTCGCTTTCTTTCATCTCTAGCTTTTTATGCATGTGACATTAGCTTTTCTAAATGGGAAACTCCTTGGTAACAAGATATCTGCTTTGATTTTGTATTCACTCTTTGAAGTGTGTAAGGCAGTCCCTAAAAATTATGCTGAGTGAGGGATGTCTGGGTGGCTCAGTCAGTTAAGTGTCCAAATCTTGACTTCACTCCCGGGCATGATCTCAGGGTCATGAGATCAGGCCCCACATCAGACTCCACACTTAGTGTGGAGTCTGCTTGAGATTCTCTCTCTCTCTCCCTCTGTTCCTCCTGTCGTGTGTGTGTGTGTGTGTGCACTCTCTCTCTCTCTCTCTCAAAATAAGTAAAATAATTTTGAGATTGAGTGAAAAAACCCAATCTCAAAAGGTCACATACTATGCAAGTCCATTTATATAGCCTTCTTGAAATTATAAAATTACAGAAATGGAGAATACATTAGTGGTTGCCAGTGGATGGAGGGGAGGGTTATAGATCAGCAGCAGGGAGCCTCGTGGTGCCGGGAACGCTCTGTATCTTAACTGTGTCAGTGGCAATGTTATGTGATGTCACACTCTAGTTTGCGAGATGTGGTCATTGTGGGAGACTGGCTGAAGAGAACATGAGATCTCGTTTATTTCTTACAACTGCTTTTCAATTTCCAATTATCTCAAATTCTTTCAAGGAAAAAAAACAATGGTGGCTCAGTAGGTATCTGTGAGTCAAGTGCATAAATGAATTAATAAATAGGAATATTCAAATCTCTACATCCCCAGACTTTATTATTTTAGCTTGCTGTTGGAATGCCTTTCCAAAACTTGTTATTAGGATTGATATTTTTAAGGTGGATGAACAGCTCTGTATTTTTTTTTAAAAATGCCGTTGAGGAATCCTTCCTTTTGATGGTTTGGATTTTATTCTAGTTTTGGCCTTTTATTGTAAGCCACCCCAAGTCATTTTTTGGAAATGTGTGGGATATAAATAAATAATTTGAAAGAGTCCCTCGACGGCTTACTTTCCCCACCAGGACATTGTGGGGTTTAAGCAGACATATCGGGAGGGCATTAGGCTGAATGAACTCATTACAGAATCATTTTGGAGCTACACTGATGTTTCAGCCAGAGTTACAGAGTTATGGTCAATGGCACGTCTTCCCTTTGCACAGTGAGAAGAAAACAGGGTTTTGGCCATTTTGCGGTAGCATCCCTGATTGCAAGTGGTGGAACTCACCCAGGGCAGTGACTCGAAGTAAAGAGAGTTTCTCCCCTTGCTGAACAGAGCTCACGTCTTTGGTCCCCAGTCCTTTAAATGGAGCCTCACCAAAATCAACTGGAAATTCTGAAGGCTCAGTAACGGTTTTGTATAAACACTAAAATCTCTGTTTCCACTCGTGTGGGATTTAAAGAGAGTAGCCATTTGACTTATGATCACTATTCTTCTTCTAACTTCATTGAACCATCCCCTGAGGCCAGACTAAGAAACAGTATCCCCCTCCCCAGGGTTGAGGTTAGGGAAATAAAAATGATTTCATGTTTAGTGGGTCCTAAGGAGTGCGAGATTGGAAAACCCACGACCCAGTCCTGACCCACCCCTTCCTCCTCCCGTCGCCTCAGACTCCCGTCTCTCCTTCCCTTTGTTATTATCTCTTAGGGGATTCATTACCTTGTGAAAAATAGTAGTGGAGTTTAATTTTTCATTCAGGAGCGTTTTGCTTGTGTTTCCTTCTCTGCTGGAGCCTCACAGATTATAGGGCTCCAGTGGGCCCATGGACGTCCTGTGTGGGATCCCACTGGACTGTTCCACAACTGACAGGGGCTCCTTCTTTTCATGGCGTGCGCATGTGGCTTTCTTTGCTAAATGGGAGCCACATTCCTGGAGAGGCTTCAGCTTTTAGAAGACAAGTACCAGGAGGGAACAAGGGTTTTGTGGGTCTCCCCACCTCCTCTCCCTACCCCTTTCTACACTCAGCTTGGGTGGTGTGCACGTGTGACTCTTCCCATGCCTGCACTAGCACCGGTGATGAACACAGACACTGTGATTTCACACACTGTCACCTGATTCTGTCTCCCAGGTGAGGGACTGAGCTTGGGGAGATGAGGTGCTTTGAGACTCAGAGGAGTGGGGAATCCTGTGACTTCGTGGACCAGACTGGGAGTTAGGCCCGACCTTAGGCTTGAACTGACTGTGTGTTATTGGGAGAGCCACTTCCTCTCCTGCTCTGGCTTCTCGCTTGTACTGCGAGGGAGCTGGACCGAATGAGCTTTGTCTTCCAAGCGGTCTTAGCTGCAAATCTCTGAGGTCGTGTGGGTAGGGGTCAGCAGCTCAGACTGGCGAAGTGTGAATCTTCTCCTTCCTGTCCACAGAAGGCACCAGGCTGTGCCATCTGGTGAGCCGGGGCAAATAAGGCAGAGGAGAATGGTTTAGAGCCACCTCCTCTGGCAGTGTCTTCTAATTGTGACGATTTTGACAGCACACATTCCTCCACTAAGCCTGACCAACCCCAGCCTGTTTCTCTTGCCTCCTCACTGCCCTAAGCCTGAAGAAAGAACTTGAAAGGAATGGAGAACTTGTCTCTCAGAACCAAGGCACTGACCTTCAGCCAGACTGGGGCACATGGGATTTCTACCCAAATCCCAGAAGCCTTCCCATGATCCTGGCTTTCCTGCTTGGCTTATTTTAAGCAGACCGCTGCTTTGGGTTGGAAAAGTCTCTCAGGCAGACTGAAGTGATCTAACAGGTAAATCTTAATACTTAACACAGCATGTACATGTATTTGTCAAAACCAATCAGCATTAGGGAACTCAGGGTGACAACTTCAGGGCTCCCTTGCTCTAGATGTCTAGCATTAGCATTTAATTGTGTCCCAGGCGTGGACAGAGGCTCTTTGGCTTTTTGCAAAACACCCCCTTGACCAAAACTGCCAGCCACCAGTGTGATGAAAAGCATGAGCTGAAAATGGAGCCAATCAGGCTGAAGCCCTCCATTCCACTTCGTTTCAGGAAATGCCAAATATAAAAGGTGAGCTCAGTTCCCAGAGGCCTGAGAGTGAATCTGATAACAGGCTCCTCCGTGGAAACGAGTGTGGAACTGGAATGCAGCCAGCTAGCCCCTTCCCATCTGGGCAGCAGGCAAGGCAAGCCTGAGGGAAGAAGGGCCACTGATTCAAAGACGGTTGCAAGTTGGAATTGGGATCCTTGCTCTGCCCCCGCTGGCCCAGGCATGTGACCACAGGGTTTGGGTTGGCTCCTCGAGTTCTGTTCTACTTTGATGGTGAGGTATTGACAGAACCCAGGGGTCGTGTGCAAGAAGAGGCGGGAAACCCCAGCGCAGTTTGATGTGCCTTGAATCTATATTCCCTGTATTTCTCTCACTACTTCTTGGTCTGTCTCTGGGCTCCTGATTCCTGGTACATATGGTAACCCTCTTACCCAGTAGCAATATCCCTGTGGAACCATGCCTTTGAAAGTGTGATGACTATAGCAGCCACTTCAGAGAGTTACTTTTCTCCTAAAGCTGACCTGTGATTTCATAATTGTGTATCCCAGATGGGCACCACCTGTTGCTACACCTTCCCCCTTCGCCCCTCCCTGGTCCGTTTCCTGAATCTGACTATGGTTAGCACACACCCTGTGTTTAAAATGTACTCTCCAGGCTGGCTTAGATTGAGTGCATTAGCTAGCCTCTTTGCAGGAACATTTATTGGGTACCCGTATGTGTATGGCATCATAAGCCAAAGTTAAATAACAGAGGCCGTGTACTCCAGAAACGTGCGACTTGCAACTGATCACAGTCAGTGAGTTTGTTTCTATGGGAATATGTTAGTAAGGAAAAAGATACAAAGATTTCAGCCCTAAAAGGACATTAGAGAGCACATCACCCGACCCCTCTTTTGCAGATGGCGAAACGAAAGCAGGCGACCTGACAGGTGGCTTGCACGACTCCTCGAGGGCAGAGCCGGCTCTGGGGTGTCTGCCTCACCCGGAGCTCATGGCACACGCCCTCGTAGCATGTCATCTGGACTGCGCTGTGGCTTTGAAACAAAGGTGGAAGACCTAGTCTGACCAGCTAGCAAGGGGAAGCCACAAAAGACCTCCGGAAGTTGAAGGGGGGAGAGAGAGAGATCGAGAGAGAAAGAGAGAGCAAGAATAGATAGATTACTCGGCAAAGAGCCCAGTGAGCACGGCTGGAAGTGCCGAGGAGAGCAAATGTCCGTAAGTGGTTAGCACCGAGGTTGTAAACATTGGGTCAGAGCGTGCTATTATGTTGCTACAATCTCTACTTGAATAGTCACGTGGAAATAGCCCCGAATGGAAGAGCCATTCAGTTATTGCTGAGCCCCCAACCAGGGCCTTGAGCTGTAATAGAGGTTCTGTCTGCAGAGTCGCGCGTGACTGAAACTGCACGAGGACAGTGTGTGCGGACAACTTGAACAGTGCAGACACACAGTTGAGTAATGGTGCCGTGACCCAGGCATGGCCAGTGGAGCACTGTTACCAGAGCTCCGGGGCTAGAATGTGAAGTTTCAGGTGCCCCGCTCCTCGAATATATAAAGGCATCTGTTAGTAATGACAAAAGGCTGACCCCAGAGCATTTCCCTAAGGTAAAAAGAAAAGAGCTGAACGAGAGGGAGGTGGGCAGTCAGCAGGAGAGGGGGTGGAATTTGAGTTCTCGCTCTTCTGGCTGGGAGGACGCTTTACTGTCTACATAATCGCCTTCGTGCTGCACTGGGGCTCGATTAGAGAGGGCCCATCCTGCTCGGCTCCACTCCGTTTTGATCCCGTAGTCAGCTGCGGAGTTATAGATGAAGTGACAAGGATGCTATCTTGATTGTATCCAGCTGCCTGGAGTAAGTCAAGGGCAGGGAGGCCCCGCGTGAGGAACAGCGCTCACTGACGGCTCCAGAGGAATCTGAAATTCAGAACACCTCGGATGCTTTCAGAACGGCGTAGTTCAGCACTCAGTGACCCAGTGTCACCCAGTTAAGTCTCTGTGGAGAGAAGTCTGATAAGTGGCTTCGGCTAACAGGAAGAAGATTGAAATCCTAACCACATTTGACCCTAACATGGAGCCAGTGTTATTAGGGTGGCTGCAGACGGGAGCTTGAAAAGAAGGACCCTAGGGACAGTGCATGGATTGGAGAGCTGTGTAGACTCAAAGTAGCCAGAGGGTGGAGGAAAAGGCGGCTTCCAGCTTGCAGGGGACTGACCGAACTTGTCCCTCCCTGGCCCACCCAGCCCTTCCCCCACCGCGCCCATCCCCTGTGGGTGGCACCGTGACCTGCGTGCACTTGGAGCCTTTCAGAACCCCTCTAAGCCCACAAAGGGGAACCACTGGCCCCTACCATGGTACTGGTGCCACTCGAGCGGCAGGTGCTTGCTGCTGACAGAAGGAAACTGCCAGCGCCTGTACGGGAGCGCGCCTGGGCTGCGCACCGAACAGAAGCCACGGCTCACGGACTTTGTTGTTGCTCTGGGCTCTATAAAGCCAGAATAGTATCCTATTATTTTAATCTGCTGAAATCCAAGCCCCAGAGTAGGAGCACAGCAGCAGCCTCACACATCTGAGGAAATGTCTGACACGGCTTCATCTGTCTGCAGCTAGTACAATGGTGGCTGCGGCTGATTAACTCTGTTGGGTACAACATGGTGTTAATGAGGCCAAGGCTGTGGGTTTCAGAGGCCTGGTAGGTGCCCTGGGCTCACACAAAGGAAACCCCAGACCACGCTCAAGACCCGGGTCGGATATCCCATGAAAGCATGTGGACGATCACAGGAGGACCGGGAAGGACAGTGGAATGACTCAGCGAATACCGCTTACCCCCTTCTGGAAAAGCAGTTTAAAACATGTGCTTTAGCCCTGGTGAATTATTACTGTGATCTTCACGTGCAAGGGATATCACATTATTATTGATGGTAACTGTTGATCAGGACTGCCGCAGACTTCCTTTCTGAATTAAGGAGAACACTGGCTCTGCCTGCGAGGGAAAGAGAAAGGATCTTCCGTCCCTCCTTTTAGTCTCAGCTGTTTTGCCTGCTGAGGTCGTGCCCATCTGTGCGTTCCGTGAGTGTCAGTGGAACGCTGTCCTGCGCAGGCACTGCTCTTTGTGCTTGGGAAACCACAGCGAATCAGACAGAGCTCTGTCTTCGTGGAGATCCAGTTCTGTGGGAGGAAAATAGGTGCTCGATCAGGAAACAATAAATAACCAGAACAATTCCCAAAAATGAACGTTTGGTGAAGGAAAGCCTGGGGTGAGGGCATGTGATGAGGAATGGCTGGGAGGGAGACAGTGTTTACTTTGGGTAGGAAAGTCTGAAAAGTCCTCTCGAGAGTAGGTGCCATTTAAGCAGAGACTTGACTGATGAACTAGAACTAGCTTTCTGGAGAGCTGGGACGACATTCCAGGCAGAAGAAGGAGATGAGCAGTCACGATTCTAGAGCAGAAGGGCCACAGAAGTGTGGGAGAACGTGGCAAGAGGAGGTGGGGGGGAGCGGCTGGGCCCTTAGAGGATGCTGAGGACTTTGGCTCTTATTCTTCGTCAGCAGGAGCCCATTTTTGTTTCCTTTCAGGGGTAGAATAGTTCTTAAAGATTTTGGGGTGTTCCCCCTGAAAACTTATGTTGAAATCCTCACCCTTAGTAACCTTATTTGGAAATAGGATCTCTTTAGAGGTAACGAGTTAAAATGACGTCGTAAGGGTGGATCCTAATCCACTCAGACTGGTGTCCTCACGAAAAGGAGAAATTTGGCCACAGACCCAGACACATGCACAGAGGGAGGAAGGCCGAATGAAGAGAGAGGTTAGGCGTGATGCATCCGCAAGCCAAGGAATGCCCACGACTGACGGCCAGCCACTGAAGCCTGAGAGCAGCAAGGAAGGCCCTGAGAGGAGTCAGAGGGAGCGTGGCCCTACCCACACCTTCATTTCAGAGTTCTGGATTTCTGCTGTTATAAGCCACCTGGTGTGGTGACTTCATTAGAGTATCCCTAGCAAACTACCAAAGGGGGCGGGGGGCTTGTACACCACCTCTGCCCTGGGGAAAGCCACGGTGCATTGTCCCCGGCTCAGTGACATGTGGGCACTGGGGAAGCCCCCACATGCTGCAGCGTATGACCATACGACATATATGTGAGGGTAAATACGTGCTGAAGATAACATTAATTTAAAATACTTTTGTATATATGTATATATATGCACACATAAAATAGGATGCAGCCTGTTGGTTGATTTACCCTCAAACAGATCTTTCTCAGCTTAGCAGAGGCTTACCTGATAAAACTGTTGTGAATTAGGGCGCCTGGGTAGCCCACTCAGTTAAGCATCCAACTCTTGATTTTGGCTCAGGTCATGATCTCAGGGTTGTGAGATAAAGCCCCACGTCCAGCTCTGTGTGGAGTCTGCTTGTCCCTCTTCCTCTGCTCCCCACCCTGCTTGTGTGCTCTCTCTGTCTGTTTCTAAAATAAAGAAAATGTTAAAAAAAAAAAAAAATGCTCAGAACACTTACATTAGCCTATAGTTGGGCAAGATCATCTAACACAAAGGCTGTTTTATAATAATAAAGTATTAATTTACTATAAAGTAAATA
Source organism: Mustela nigripes (assembly GCF_022355385.1). Lineage (NCBI taxonomy): Eukaryota > Metazoa > Chordata > Mammalia > Carnivora > Mustelidae > Mustela > Mustela nigripes. The sequence goes on from NW_026739491.1 coordinate 596,184, forward strand.
ATAAAGTATTTAAGAAAAATGAAGTATTTATATAATAAAGTATTAAATAATAAAGTATAATACTAAAGTATTTATTATTACAAATAATAAAGTACTTATAATAATAAAGTAATGTAAAGTACTTTATAATAATAAAATAATTTATTGAATCCTGAGAGCAAAAAACAGAAGAGTTGTTTGAGTAGAGGATGGTTTTAAGTGTACTGATCGTTGACCCTGGTGATTGCGGGCCTGACTCGGAGCTGCTACTCCCTGCTGGTGCCCCGCATCATGGGAGATGGCCCAGGAAAAGACCCAAATTCAAATTCAAAAATTCGAAGTAGCGTTCTACTGAACGCATATTGCTTTTTTACCATCGTAAAGTTGAAAAACCGTTAAGTTGAACTATTGTCAGTTAGGGACCACCTGTTCTCTAATATTCTATTAAGAATAGTCCTGTTAGAGACACTGTGTAAATAATGGTTTGGAAGGGCGAGCGTGGAAGCAAGGACACGAGTTAGAGGCCTGTTAACAACAGTCTAGGTGAGGGATGATGGTGGTTTGAGCTAGAGAGAGGGGCGGGAGAATTGGCCGGAGGTGGTCAGAAGTAGAGCCAGCAGGACCTGCTGATGGATGGGGTGTGGGGAAGAAGGAGAGGAGGGAATAAAGACTGACTTGTAGCTTTTTGGCTGGGGCAGTGGGGTAGATGATTTGGTGAGATGGAGAGGATTGAGAGAACAGCTTCTCCGGGGACAGGGACTCAAGAGTTATGTGTTGGACATGTTAAGTTTGAGATGCCCATTGTTTATCCCATTGAAGATATTAAGTAGTTGGTTTTCTCAGGAACACTCTAGGCCAAACAGATTCAGAGGTCAGTAGATTAGAGGAGGTATTTAAAAGTGATTGAAACTAGTTGAAATGACTCAGCTTGTTTAAAGAGAAGACTAGGGCACAGGATCGGACCCTCGGGAGCTCTCTTGTTCCGAGGCCTGGTAAAGGATGAGGAATCCTGCTTGCTGAGAAGTGGTACCGTGAAGAGCTGCTAAGCGGGCAGTACTCCGTAATGGCACAAACTTCCTCTTCTTTCAACTAAAGTTAGACTGACTTATACAGAAATACACGAGGAAAGATAATGGAAGTAACCCACCCCCAGTATACCAGATTCTGTTTCATAAAACAGTATCTAAGAGTCTTACCAAATAAGGAGATCAAGCTTTTGTTTCCAGTATGTTATAGATTATAGAATGAGATGCGTTCTCTATATGCGAGGCTTCTAAAAGGTTGTAAGCATGGCTGTGTGCTCCAGGGAATTAGGGTTTTAAAACTTTTTTTTTTTTTTAGAACAGACTTTCGGGGCACCTGGATAGTATAGTCAGTGAAGCATCTGACTCTTGGTTTCAGCTCAGGTCATGATCTCAGAGTCATGATATCAAGCCTCACATGGGGCGATGCTCTGGGTGTTGAGTTTAAGACTTGCCCTCTGCCCCTCCCCACCTCTTGCTCACTCCCTCACTTTCTAAATAAATAAATAAATAAATAAATCTTTACAAACAGAGACGAAGTTTTCAGAATTACCAGACTTACTATAAATGAGGACAGTCTGTTGAGCGTCTCTGCCTTCGGCTCAGGTCATGATCCCAGCATTCTGGGATCTAGCCCCTTGTCAGGCTCCCTGCTCAGCGGGGAGTCTCCTCCTCCCTGTCCCCTCGCCCCTACAGCCCCATTTGTGGGCTTGTTCTCTCTCTCTAATGAAAAAATCTTCAAAAAAAAAAATACATGAGGACAGTTGAGTTATAGGGGTCCATTTGTTCTTCGTGTGTGCGCATGAAGAATGGCACCTGTTTCCTTCCTCTTTTGTTAGGGGATTCCCTACTTTGTTCCAAATAAGTGAGTTATTACTACGTGACTTAAAATTGCCCAGCAATGGTAGGAGGATTTGGAGGAAATTAGAGCCCATACATACCTTCGAATATTGGTAGAATAGCCCTTTCTGAAGACCTCTTCAGAAGCCCATTCCAACCTTAGCTGGTGAGGATCTGGCTCTGGGAGTCCTTCTGTACCATTTGGGTGATGCAGCACTGGGTTTGCTCGCTGTCTGAACTGGATGTGTTTCTCTCTCAGGTCTGGCGGGAGTTTCCTGACCGTCTGGTGGGTTACCCCGGTCGTCTGCACCTCTGGGACCACGAGATGAGTAAGTGGAAGTACGAGTCTGAGTGGACCAATGAGGTGTCCATGGTGCTCACGGGGGCAGCTTTTTATCACAAGGTAAGGTGGGGGGCAGGCTGGGCAAGTGGGTCTGAGGTGACAACACTGCACACACGATGCTTGTTCTGTGTGGCCCAGTTGAATTTCTGCTGAGTTCAGGAAAAATGTCCTCCTCAGAGGGCCTCCAGACGCCACGCTGTCGTGTGTGTCAACTCCACTTCAGTTAAAAAAGGAAGAAAGAAAGGCTATGTTGTATGATTTTTTTAAAGTTATTTTTCTTATTATACAAATACTGCATGCTCATAATAGAAAATATGGAAAATTCATAACAAATGTTATCATATAAGACACACACATACACGAAAGTCACTCGTAATCCAATCCCTTACAGATAACCATCGTTATTGTATAGATGTTTTCTCCAGTTTGCCTTTTATTTACTTATTCACGTAGACCGTTGTAAATATCCTCATTAGCTTGATTTTTGTACATATTATGAGTTATTAACATCAGCATTCCTTCATCACATAATTGCTAATATGCTATCGTACCAGTACCCATAAATTATGTGTAACTATTCTTCTAGCTCTGGATATTTAGATAGCCTCAGATTTTTGGGGCAATTTTAGATAATGCTTAATAGCTAATGCTTTAGTAGCAATTAGTATCTGTTTTCACAACTGTTTATACGTGTGATCGTTATGATAGATTTCTACAAGTGGAATCATAGCAAAGGGAATGAACGTTTGGGGGAGGTTTTAAGATATATATATATATATGTCTATTGTTTTCAGTATTGTTTGCCCCAATTTATCTTCCCACCAACAAAATATAAAACTATCTTACTATAACCCCACTTGCATGAAATATGTAGAAAGGGAAAACGAGACTGAGCTGTTTTGAAAGGTGAAAAGGGATCTTACTGTTTTCACTCTGATTGCACTACTGTGGTTGAGATTCCTTTTGTGTCTTTTATATTTCTTCTGAGAATGGTCCCTTCACGTTTGTGACTTTTTTATTAGGGAGAGGTTGAAAGAGGATGCTTGGGACTTTAGAATATTCAGGTTGAAAGTAGAGCACCGCTGGGAGTGTGGGGTTGACTTGAACCGTGATACCTGCTCCGTCGTCAGCAGCAGCCCGAGCTGCTGCCATTAGGAGTGTCCTGCACGTCTCTGGCCACCCCAGGGCCATTCAAGGAGCGGAGCTATGGGACAGTGATGGCATGTTGCTTTCTCAGCCCTGCTGTTTGTTTTTCAGGGTTCTCAGTCCAGAAATGGGCTTTGTTCTTAGCAATAATTAAATAAGTAAAGTGAGGCTTATAATTCGTGGGGTTTATGATCATTCACTTGTACACTGGCTCCCCCACCAATGAATTTCTACACTATCTCATACATGTAGAGCTTCAGAACTGTGGCAGCTTCAGAATTGCCTTATTTTGGGGCTCGGTGGGTTGAGCGTCTGTCTCTTGATTTCGGCTTGGGTCACGATCTTAGGGTCCTGGGTTCAAGCTATGCATAGGCTCCGCACTCAGCTCTGCTCCAAGCCTTGCTTGTCCCTCTCCCTCTCCCTCAGCCCCTCCCCCTCCTTACACGTGCATGCGCGCACACACACACAATCTGTCTAAAATAAACAAATCTTTGGAAAAAAAACCCAGAATTGCCTCATTTTGTATTTTACTTCAAAAAGCGCATACCTGGGGTGCCTGGGTGGCTCAGTGGGTTAAGCCTCTGCCTTCAGCTCAGGTCACAATCCCAGGGTCCTGGGATCGAGCCCTGCATTGGGCTCTCTGCTCAGCGGGGAGCCTGCTTCCTCCTCTCTCTCTGCCTGCCTCTCTGCCTACCTCAAATAAATAAATAAAATCTTTAAAAAAAAAAAAAAAGTGCACACCTTTGCAGGTCAGTATACCGGGAGGTTCTCTCTGTTTCTGTTTGCAGTCTGTAGGCAGAACGTAGAGCCCAGGATTGAGCGCTGTGCCTCCAGAAGAACCGAGTAGAGATCCGTGTGTAGTGTGTCTCTGACTGATATTTTATTTATTAAACATATGATATATGAGTCCAAATGGCCTGCATCCTACAAGGGCTTCACTCTCTGTCTCTCCTCTGCTTACAATAGGTGATTTTTAAAAGAATGACAGTGTGAAAGATTCTTGGTCATCTGAGCAAAAAAAGCATTCTAATAGTTCTTACAGCCTTGTAATTAATCTTACAACAGAATGCTTGTCCTCATGATTAAACAGAATCATGTCCCCATGATTAAATTGTCCTTCGATTGTTAACCACGGGGCACCGGTGTTTCACTCTTTTTTCTTTTTGTCTCACCTGACAGTATTTTAATTACCTGTATACCTATAAAATGCCCGGCGACATCAAGAACTGGGTGGACGCTCATATGAACTGTGAAGACATTGCCATGAATTTCCTGGTGGCTAACGTCACAGGGAAAGCTGTTATCAAGGTAAGACATCCCGGTCCAGCTCTGCCACCAACTGCGTGATCTCGCGTAAGTTTTTGTTTCTCTGAGCCTGAGACATTCTCATGAATGTAAATGAAGCTTTGGATTATGTGAACTTCAAGCTCCTTCTAGCTTTCAGATTCTGTGATTGATGCAATCACATTATAACATTAAAGCTAGGCTTTGAAAATTTAAACGTTTTCTTTTTTTATGTGGTTTATTTTTTTTTTATATATATTATTTATTCATTTATTTGACAGAGAGAGACAGCAGAGAGGGTACACAAGTGGGAGGAGTAGGAGAAGGAGAAGCTGGCTCCCCACTGAGCAGGGAGCCCGAGGCAGGGCTCCATCCCAGGACTCTGGGGTCATGACTGAGCCGAAGGCAGTCGCTTAACCAACTGAGCCCCCCAGGCACCTTTATGGTTTCTTTGTTACAGTTTCTAATATCCAGTATTAGAGATAAAGGCTGGGGTGGTCAGTCTACCAATTATGTTTTTAAAAACCTTCAATTGTATTCTCAAATCTGATTTGGAATCTAAATCTGTTAATTAAAGAATGCAACTTACAGCTCTCTCAGGGTGGCTGGGTTTTATTTTTAAAGATATTGAGAAGATAATACACCCTGTCCAGTTACAACTGTAGTTTTTCTAAATATTGTTCTAAATACCAGTTTTTTTGAAACTACCTTTCCCATAACAAATTAAAAGCTGAGAGTACGTAAGAATCACATGGGGATCTCTGTATCTGTAATGTCTCTGTATCTGTAGTGTCTATTCCTGAAACACAGATTTTGCTCAATCCAGATTGCCAGATACAAAGAGAGTTTACATCTTTTTTATGAGTGGAATTGTCGTGACCCTGTTTCCTTCTGGATTAGAATTCCATAGAAAAATAGGCAATGCTTCTAGGCCAGATTCCTGTACTGGAGTCTTCCCATACTGAAGCTTACACTAGACGTGTGGTATGGCATCCCTGGTGATTGTTCGTGCTATAAGTTGATGGGAGAAGCTGGATTAAACCAAAGTGACTAAGGAAAGAGGAAGAGTCCTCATCTGTGCTCTGTGACCTTGGTCCGGGCCTTCCCCTCCCCCAGCCCTCTGACGCCGTCAGCGCTCACCGCAAGAAAAAGCATGTAAATCAGAAAACTAATTTTAAAAGAACTCCTCTTATCTCCAAAATTGCTTTTTGATGTGCTTCAAGATATTTTTAGCTGTGCCTGCTTACTCTGTGAAGTCATTCCACCATCTGTGTGCTGTTCTCCTTCCCCCAACCCCCATCTCACTACTGTTTACTTAGCTTCACTAGGTTAGAATAATAGTCTCCCTGGGTTTGCTAAGAAAATCATTAGCTGTTGAAGGTTTGGGAGCGCAGGAGGGAAAGGCAGGGAAAAGAATTCAGATGGTGAGGGGGACCATTGGGTTTTTTCCCTGATCAGAGGGAATTGCAAAATAACCTGGCATCTTCAAGACCATGGCGCTGCTCAGAGTGCTTGCCTTTAGCTGGAAGAGGGAAAATGAGTGCCTGTTGGAACTAAGGTTACGGTGAAAGTTATGGGAAGCTGTATTTCATCGCCCTTATGGCTGCAAGAACAAATGGTGTTTATACAAGGACCTTGGCAGTGAGAAAACAGTCATTAAACAGGAATTAAGGAGCTTGTCATCACCACTTCTTTCCAGTTACAGAAGGCAAAAGCCCTCCAAGCCTTTTTTATTGGGCCCTTGTGAGTTCTGCTGTTGGCCAAGCCAGACAGAATTGAATGGAAGAACGGTGAGGTGTGTGTGTGTGTGTGTGTGTGTGTGTGTGTGTGCGCGCGCGCGCGAGCCCACAACGGGCGTAAGTGTGCATGTGGAGGGAGGAGGCAGCTTGGCTTACAGAGCAGAAGCACGCACGGTGGTGTCACAAGCATGATTTTCTTGTCCTTGGCACTGACAACCAGGTGTATTTGTGTCCTTCCCTGGCAGGTAACTCCGCGAAAGAAATTCAAGTGTCCTGAGTGCACAGCCATTGATGGGCTTTCACTTGACCAGACGCACATGGTGGAGAGGTGAGTGAGCCTCTAACCAGAAGTCTGCCTTAGCCTCTGATCCCCATTTCCTGCTTTGGGCCTGTTTATGGGACTTGCTGGAGATATAAGGACAGCAGCTGGTAGCCATACTCACCTCCTTTGGCACTGTGGGAATTGGGTTAGTTCAAGCCCAGGTCACCCAAAGAATTAATTTGGAATGCTCCTCACTCAATTTGTAATGGCTGGAAGGGTCTTAAAAATATAGCTGGCCTTAAGCTCCAGGAGTCAGGTTCTCCATGTGGATGAAGCCGTTAACCGTCCACAGTCATTTGATTGGAAGCTAGTTAATTCCAAGAAAGTACTAGACTGTTTTGCAGGATGCTCCATGTGACAGTAAAGGTTTCATTAGGAAGAATTAAACCAGACCCAGAGACAATTTACCTTTGCTGACCAAAACACCTACCAAGAACAGAATTGAAAGCAGAGCTCTTTCCATTACAGAGAGAGAGAGAGAGAGAGGTGAGCAAGGCAGCCCTGAGATACTCCTATTATTTCAATTTGGTCAGTTACTCAACAAGCACACTTTGTGTGGAATGTGATACTGAACCCTGTAAGTGAGCATAAAACATATGGGAGGTCTATGTCTTCCCACAGGACTGTTTTAATCTTGGAGTAGGCCTCATCCTTCCCTCTTGTAACGCAAAGGTCCCCAAGCTTGGTATCTTCCTAATCAAACCTAATTCTCCCAGAAGGCAGCTCCGTACATGAGACAGCAAGCTCGGACATCCAGTGACACTGTTGTCAAGCACTCAGAGAGTGTTAGAGTGGTCCTTACAGAATAAGATACTGAGTCAGGTTTCCACAGGCTTATTGGATCTTCTTGGAGCGTCCATTTCTGGGGTCTCAGCCACGTTCAAGTCCTTAAAGCCTGGAGGGTTTTTTTGTACAAAAAGTTGTTTCACTTGGTCTAGATTCTTCTATGAGTCTTTCCTCCTTCTTATTTCTTATTCTTACCCTCTAAAGAATCCTTTACTCTTTCATATATAAATATCTTACCCAAAAGACATGATTTCTATCGGCTGTCAGTGCGAAATAATATGTAATTTGGGAACTATCTGTCACAGTATCATAGGAATTACACAGTCAAGGGCAGTGATATTAACTGTCACAGCTCATCTAGAAGAGACATCAGTTACAGTCATATTGGACTACATGAAATTATTATTAAACCTACCTCCGTTCTGCATGTTTGGGAGAATTCATAGCATTAAGCAATTGGGTAATTGATTGGGCTTAGTTAAAATGGTGAGGTTCTAAGGTATAAGATAGGAATTTAGGGTGAAAGGTTGGCCTGATGATGGCCTTGCGGTTCATGCTAAGGCTAAACAACTCCTCTAGCACCCCTGACATAACAAATATAAAGAGACTTAACATGCGGCGAGAGAGATGTAATTTAGATAGAATTATTATTAAACACTGCAGAAAGTAACTGAGAGGGATGTGGGGGCTTCTCTTGGAAATAGACTTTTGAAAATAGAATAGGCGACTGCCCAGATGTTGTGAGGCTTGAATCAGATGCTGTCAGAGTTTATAATTAACCACAATAAATATGAATGCATGCACACACATGTGTGTAACAGTCTAAAGCTTCACGTGATAAGTGCCGTGAGGGAGACTCAGAGTGTTACCAGTGATCAGAGGAAAGAGAAGCAACTTCTTGCTAGGTTGATTACTAGGAATGATTTTGCAAAAGGTGACACCTGAAGTCAGCCTTCAGAGATCACTAGGATCACCGAGCAAAAAGAGGCAATCCCAGGCAGGGGAGACAGGGTGGCCAAAGGTTTCAGTCAGAGGGTGAAGGCGTATCTGGCAAGCAGTTTGGGTCTGGGCTGGCTAGAGTGTAGAACTCTGGCCTGATGCTGCCAGGCCCTAAAGGAGTGCCCACTAAAGGAGTCTGAACTTGTTCTTCAGGCTCCAATATGCCCCTGAAGGTGTTTGAGCAGGGCAGTGTGGTCTAAGTATTGTTTTGAGATTCTTCTGGAAGTAGTGCCCAGAATGGAATGAAGGTGAAGAAATTGAAGAAAGCCCATTTGGAAAGCTTGAAATAAGTTGAGTGTGGAAGGAAGGGATGGATTAAATTCCGAGACATGGGTTTGTGTTTCTCCCCAAAGGAAGATATGCTAGAACTAGAGGTTATAGGGAAGGAATTGACAGAGGGAGCTTAGATCTCAAGTTAGGAAGAAATGATAGTGCCGTCCGTGGTGTGAATGATACAGTTGGGAGGAGACTGCGGTTCACGAGGAGGGAGTGTGGACGAGTGTGGATGGTTGTACCTTCAGCAGTGTAAGTCATGAGGCAGGCAGAGATTCGAATTGCGGGTCGGAGAGCAGTAAGAGGGGGAAAGATCGGGTCTTGCCCTCTGTGTGTGCAGATACAGATAGAGAGCAAACACCTGGAAACGTGCAGCTAGAGCTTCAGGAAGATGATGAAAACAAGAGTAGATACTGGAAAGACATCTGCCCAGAGATGGCCATTGACTGGAGAAAAGGCAATGGCAGAATCTTGAGAAACTGACATTTAGGAGACAGAAAGAGGAACTGAAGAGAAGGCAGGAGCGAAGCAGTGTCTACGGTGCACAGAAGCAAGGGAGGAGCACGCAACATGCAGCCTGGGAAAGAGGGCTTTGAGCTAAATGCTCAGTGGTGACTTTGAAAAAAAATAATGCCATAAAGTGATGGGGCTTAAGGGTTATGGCGTGTGAGTCTGTTTGGGGAAGTGGAGTTAGTGAATGTAGAGTACCCTTTTGAGAAACTCGATAGGGAACAGAGGAAATCAATCTTGAAATCAGAAACTGGGAGCAAAACTATTTGGATTAAAGATTGAATCACTAAATTATTAAATGAGGCACTTAGGTCGGGAGGGAGGAAGGCATGATTTAAGCCATCCTGGGTAGACCAAGAGATGGAGTTACAACTGTAGAATTGTTCATTTGTTGGGGTTTTTTAAAAAACAGTTTCCTTTGCAGAATTCACAGTTTGCACAAAACAGCAAAAGAAGTTAACCAGTCTGCAAGCTACGACCTTGTGTTAGGTTTTATGGTTTAATAAGCTTATTTATTCTTATATTTGGGGTCTCGGAGCAGAAATCTCGGTTGTGTAGGAGCATAGCTTTTACTGCCCAGCATCCATTTCCAGGATCTGCTGTCAATGCTTTAAGAACCAGAAAGACAAAAGTCTTTGTAACTGTCCATTTTGACCAGTCGTTTCACCAAGTTAAGGCAATATGGCAGAGAGCAGTGATCTGAAGAAAGAGCATTCTATTTTGATTCAGGCCCATCTTTGTTCAAATTATGGGTTTGCCACTTAGTAGCTGACTTAACAAAATTGATTTGCCTTATCCTGAATTCCAGTCTTTTCGTCTCCTAAAATAGGTATATTAATACCTATCAAATTACAGTGTCCATTCATGGGTTCAACAAATCCCTATTGAGCATCTTTGTACCAAACACTGTGTTTTGTCCTGGAGATGATTGCAGTAATAACACTGGAAAGCCTGTAACCTGGTGCCGGGCCACATCCATCTCCTTCCCAGTTTCCCCAGCATTTGTCCCCAGGGCTCCAGGTTACTTTAGGTAATTGGATGTGTTTACAAGGAAAACAGAAAACCGGGAGTCCTTCTCCTGCAGACGCTTCCAGCACTTCAGAGGAAGACAGTGGTTCTTAGTCCACTCGTACTAGATTAGAAAACCAACCCAGGGGAGCATTGACTGAATGGACCACTGACAGGACAGCTCAGGTGAGCCACTGGCAAGCGACCAGCCTCACCACCTGCCCCAGCCTGCGGCCCAACCCAGAGCCCCTGTGTGAGAAGAAAGTAGGGAACTACTGTTCGTACCTGGCTGGGGAGTTAGGAACCTTTACCACTCCGTGGCCCACAGCTTCCCCAGGTCAGGCTGTGTGGAGAGAAAGAAGCACTCACTAGGACTGGGTTAGCCAGGGGCAGCTGTCAGCAAGTCAGCTGGCCTGCGCCCCAGTGGCCTCTTGCCTGTGGCCCGGCCCTGTTGGCAGATCTAGTTACAGAGCAGACATTGTCCTCAGTGCTCTCTAGCGGGCTGTGGAGCCACTGTCCTCTGCCAAGAACCGTGGCCCTTCTTTAATACAAACTCACTGGTCCCTGTGCTGGGCACGGCTGGCCTTGGCTGGCCAGAGTCCACAGGCATGATGACTGGAAACTGGAAGAATCCATCCATGTTTATAGGCAGAAGGCCTGCCAAGAGTAAGACCTTGGAGAGACTGACTTTGTCTGCCACTGCCTTGACCCTATGCTTGGAGGAGAGGGAAGTCACTGTGCTCACTCAGTACCCCTTTGCAGAGACACCTCAGCCTTTCCCGGGGATCCCCTCGGACGCCCACCTCCTGAGTCTCACAGGACTGCCAGCAGGAGGGAAGGTCGTTACCCGTGAGTTACGGTAGTGTGAGGGAAAGCACAAAGGCTCTCTTGCCTGTGTAGACTGTGTTAGAGACCCAGCTCCAGCACTTGCCCATGTAGACCCGCATTAGAGACCCAGCTCCAGCACTTGCCCATGTAGACCCGCATTAGAGACCCAGGTCCAGCACTTGCCCGTGTAGATGTGCATTAGAGACCCAGGTCCAGCACTTGCCCGTGTAGACCTGCATTAGAGACCCAGCTCCAGCACTTGCCAGCTCTGGGGCTTCAGGCCTCAGCTTTAACTGCTCAGCCCCTAACAGGAAGCTCCTATAAACCAGCTCTTGGGGCTACCAAGGGGCCTGCTTCAATGAATCAGAGAAATGACATTTGTAAATTATCTGGCACATAATAGGTGCTCAGCAGTTCATTTCCAGCCCCTCCACTTGGACTTGGGAATTTTATTCACAAATAAATTCGTATCAGCTCATCATTAAGATTTTTTAGTCTCAGTAGCCAGACTTCCAGGCGTTGGTTCTGCCTCTTACTGTTAGGTGCCCTTTGGAGGTGTTACTCAGCTTCTCCATATCTCAGTCTTCCCAGTGTAAAATGTGAGTAACAGTAGGGTTGTTGGCATGATAGAGGGGGTTCCTCATCTCCGTAGCGCACTTGTAGCACAGCCTGGAGCCTCTGAGACCTCTTCGCTGTTGACTTACGGTGGTGGACACGGTGGTGGTAGCCAGAAGAGCTCCGAATGGAACGGTAACACATTGTTTTAGAAACGTAATGACCGAGAGGAAAGAACTGACGCCTGGCTCCTTATAAATTGGTTTCTTCCTAAAGCTCCAAAGACTCAAACACTTGTAGATGAAAATAATTTGAGACAAGGCTCCTGGAACCTCAGGACGGAAGAGACTTCTGGTCTGTGTCTTGAAATTCGGCCCCTCTTGGGTAAATGGTCCTGTCTGATTGGTTTGTTCTTACCGTAGCTCTCCGGTGCCTGGGCCTGACTTGAGGGGAGACAGTACTGACCTTTCCGAAATCCATCCTGGAGGTTGAAGCCACGTTCACGGGCTCGTTTCTCCCCTCTGGTCCGGATGCGTCCTGCCAGCTATCACACTCAGTGGGCCTGAGTGACCAGAACGATTTCCCACCAGTGTGCCTGGCCTGCTCCGCCCCGAGGAGGTTGCTCCGGGGATCCAGGGGTGATACGGAGAGGAGGACACGTCGTCTCCCCTCCCGCAGAGCTGCCAGGCTGTTCCATCACAGAGCCCGATGGCACTGCTCGCTCTGGCCTGGGATCGGCGGGCACGGACGGCAGCTCTCCGCTGGCCAGCAGTTCAGGGATTGTGCTCCTTAAATGCTGGTTGAGTGAGGGAAGGGTTTATTGTTCAGAGGTGAGGTTCCCCACCTGTTACCTTCTGCCTTCCACTGCTCCAGGTGTAAGGTCCTTCCCTCGGCCTTTTAAACTTCAGGAAGCTGGAGCTCAGATGCAGGACCCTTTACCCCTTCGCCTTCTCTTCAGCTGGCACGCAGGGGGTTAAGAATTGTTGGCAGTGATTCCACCTTGGTTTGAGGCCTGTGTGTACTGAGGGGGAAGAATGACTGGAATTTGAGGGGGAAGGGAAAAGATACTCTGACCTCTGCAGGCCCGTGGCCTCCAGACAGCACCCCCTGTTCACTTTCTCCCCCCTGAACAATGGTCACGGTCCCCCCAGATCACTTCTGCTGTCCACACCTTCTCACCCTTTTGTAAGAGCCCAGGATTTCTTGTGTTGATACTGAATAGTACTGAATAGTACGTGTTTTGCTTTCATCTGTCAGTCTCTTGAATATTTGCTCCATTTTCCTCACTCCTTGCCCACTCATCCATCACCTGCCTCTCTCCCCAAACCCCTCAGGTCTGAGTGCATCAACAAGTTTGCGTCCGTCTTTGGGACCATGCCTCTTAAGGTGGTGGAGCACCGGGCTGACCCAGTTCTCTACAAAGACGACTTTCCGGAGAAACTGAAGAGCTTCCCCAACATTGGCAGCTTATGAAGCGGGCCTGGCGGAGGTCTGAACGTTGAGCTTGGACGGGGAGAACACGGACGCCCCGGCGCTCTGCTACCAGAGTGTGGGGGCTCTCTGACTGACATGCTGGGCCGGCACACCCAGTCTGCTTCCTCAAGAACCGGAACCTGAAGAGAGTGTCGAAGCACCTTGAACAGTGCGTGCCTGCTTCTAGTGTTTCCTATGATCTCTGATGGCTTCTTGTTGAAAATGCCAAATGGAAGCCTTTATGGCACACTCTGGGCTTAAGTCCAGCTCAGGCTCCCCTCATTGGCGGTTCCAATAAGACAATCTGGGGGGAGGCGTCACGGACCCTAAGACTGCGGAGAAGACAAACCTACCAGCCATATTAGATGTGGGGACTCAACGTAGATCGCGCCCATATCTCACCTTTAACTATTTCAGATCAGTGAGGTTTTTAGGCAGAAAAGCCAAACCAAGAACTTGGTGCAAAATCCCGACATCTTCTTGGGATTTGACATCTGCCCCGGGACCGGGGGCGCTGGGCCCACCCTGGACAGAGCCCCCAGTGCTGGATTGGGATCCTGTAAGTTCCATGAACCATTCCTCTTTGGTTTGGCTTTTTGGTATGATTAAAATAATTTTTTATTCCTTTTTATACTATGTCTGAAATGTTGATTATTGGGAATCCCAGGAACGTTCTCTGTGTGTGTGTGTGTGTGTGTGTGTGTGTGTGCTGTTAACTCCATCTTCTGGTTACCTCCAGTCTACCGTCTGTGTCTGGGAGGGTATGTGGCCAGGAGGAGAATCTGGGGCCATGCGCGTCAAGTAAAAGATCCCCAAACTGTAAACATTCTGAGAGAAGATGCCTCCCAAAACCTCCAGAGGAATCTGTTTGCTTCTTGATTCGATCCAGTCAGTGTTTATAGGTCTTCTCAGGGAAAACAGCCTCCAAAGCCGTACCCCGAGCTGCTCTCACTAGTGCCCTGCTGTACACATCGAGGGAGCTGTGACCCTCGCCCCAAGGGGATGCCCAAATTTCCCTCATTCTTTTGGTGTAAACTGAACGTTAGCCAGGGAAGTTCTGGCTAATGTTAAATGCTCCTCCAACAACCGCTTTGCAATAGTTGCCGGGATATTTAAATCGTTCAATTTCAGCATTTAGTAATATTGCACATGTGTGAATTATACCTCTTTAAGCCCCGTTGATGAACAAATCTACTCTGGCAAATGTTAGATGTTATGGATTCGAAACAGATTTCTCTGGCTCTAATATTAAGATTAGCCACAGTTTGGGCTTTAGCCATAACATATGTCCCCAGAACACAGAATACATGACAATTTGCTTGGAATATGGTTGTAATTACCGAAACCTCGCTGTGTGCCCGTCAAAGTCACTCACCCACCACCCATTGTTCTCTCGAGTGACACGAAGGTGCAGAGTTACCCAGCTATAGCTTTGAAACCTATAGTTTGAACAAGAATCACTTCGTATGTCTTCCCATGGACTTCGAGAGGGCAAAGGAAACTTCAAGAAGCAGCCGAACCGAAAGGGGGAAGCACAAGAGTTTCATCTTCTTTCGCAGGGAGGAGTAAGAGCACTGGGCTGTTCTGGTGGGAGGGGCGAGATGCTATCCCCTCCCGTCCGTTCACCTTGCAGGTGCAGACACGGAAGCTGTGATTTGTCTGATGTGTTGCGTTCAAACACTGGTGCCTAAGAAATACTGTGGATTTGAATAACTACATTCCCACCAGTAGGGGACGTGGGAAGGTTTGTAATCTTGTATTTGTAATTGTGGGGATGCTAGGATGGAAACCAAGAGAAGGGGCATTGTGTTGTCACAGACGGTAAGTACTGCTGCCCTTGCTGGGGTTCCCTAACTTGCTTCCCAGGATTCAGGGTGGGTGGAGGGGCTGGGCCTCCCATTAAAATCCTTGCCGGCAGCCAAGGACGGCACGATGCTCTGATGCTCTACGTGTGTAATCCCCTCAGCCTCGCCCCGTCAGCTTTTCTGCTCTTTTTCATGTCCCTGGTGACATGTCACTGGGCCCACCGCCTTAGTGGCTGCCTTATAATCCATGCCTCCCTCTCTAAGGATAAAGGTTTTCTCTTTCCTTTTTAAAAATTTCATTAGCCTTTCGGTTTTGGAAGAGGAGCATTTCGATCCAAGATGGTTGGGAGCCCCAGGGGCTGTGTTGGTGTGACTTTATCACCTTCTTAGGGGAATCACTGGGCTTCTCGGGGCATGAAAACTCCATGCAAAAGGCACCTCACTACTCCTAGAAATATTGCGGGTTCAATCTGGTAACGTAGCATGGAACAGTTTCTGTTACTGAGTATTCTATCCCAGGCACTTGAAACTTCAATGTTTCCATCTCATGAGCAGGCAGGTGGTGCAGGCCACAAGGAGAAACCCGGCACGAGGGAACAGCCAGTGGTCAGGCTTCATGGGTTCTGAGGGGGCTGGGGACACCGGCCCCTTCCCTGTGTATCCCTGAGCTGCTCACAGCGAGCCTCACCCAAAAACTTGGGCCGAGATCATCTGCCCTTGGGATGCCACAGAGCCTGGTTTCAGAAGCGGAACAATAACGCTAATTAAAATGTCATGTGCTGGCCTACAGCAGACAACAGCTGGTTTTAGATTAAGAAATCTTTTTTAAGAAATTGCATCTTGCTGGCCTGCACAGAAGATGAACCTGAGCTGGGCCTGGCTCAGGCCTAGATGTGCACTGAGTCACTCGCCTTTGCCCCCAGGGACCTAACTGGGAGGAGCCCACTTGGAATGCCGGTTGGAAACCCTTTTTTGCTGGTTAACATTACGTACTTCTTGATAGCCTTATCTCGTGTGTGGTAGCAAGCCTTCCACATGTTCAGGCACGTCCCTGCCTCTCTAGGAAAACTGAAGAGGAAAATAACAACTGTTCTCAGAGTCTCTGGTTCTTTACCCGCTAATGATGCGATACTGTCTCTTCTCCGTACTCAGTGTCACCAAGTTCAGAGCTCCGACCACCTGGCTCCTCCGCCAGAGCCTTCCGTCCTTCCAGCTGTGCTGCCAGCTCGTGGTTTTCCAGGCTCATTTCTCCACTGCCTTTGGAAAGAAGTGAGCACCCTCCTGGCACGTGCTGTCCGGGACTGGGAGCCGGAAGGGGCAGGCGGCCTCTTTGCTGTCATTCGTTGAAGGAGCTGCCAATCACCCTGTGCCCCAGTGGCTGCCTGGGATGGTGGTCTCTGGCCGGAGTGTCCCTCCCACTGAAAGATGCAGGTTCCTAGCCGCAGGCTCTGGAGGTGTGATTGCCCGGGTAAAAGTCAAGACCGTTTGACGGAAGAAGTAACAAGTAGCTGAAGGCAGAGGCTGCTTGGGAAATGGCTCAGGTCTGGCGACCTTTCATGGCTAGCCAGTGAGAGGGTCCCGTGGGAGCCCCGCTGGGAGAGGTTTGGGCTGACAGCTGTCTCCCGACTGCCACCCATCCTGAGCCTGGTGGGTCTCCTTTGCTTCGGGGCCATTAGCTTCTTTGTGGGTAGGCTCCCTTTCCCATCTCGAGTGGCCCAGGTAGCCTGTGGCAGTGGCAGAAGCCACAGCAGGCCGCTCCCCAGGCCACCCTGGCATGGAGAGGTGGGGGGAGAGGGCGAAATTGGCCCCCAGATCTCAGCCACTTCCCAAGGAGCCATTCTGGCAGGGCTGCTCGCCATCCTGGAGGGCAGCTGCCATTCAGGAAGACTCTGGAAGCAACCTGAGCCTGCCGCAGGGCCTGCAGGTACATGAAGCCGGGGGCCTGTCTACTCACCTCAGCCCTGCTCCCTTCTAAGCCCTGGGGCTCCTGTCTGAGGCCACTGTGGGATACTCACCATTTTCTGAATATGATCAGGGATAGCCTGTGGCCCCATTGTGCCAACCAAGCATCATCTGACGGTCTGTGAACAGATTTCTTTGACCTCCTGGCCAGGACCCTACTTGCAATGTGAAGGTTTTCTCCTCTCTTTAGGCTGGGTGCATTCTGGGCCCGACCCACACCTCTCATCCACATTTGTCACTGTCAGACGGATGGGTCAGCAGGGGTTTCCATCTCGAGGCTCCGTGACTTCCACGTTCCTGGGGACAGGGTATGGGTCCGCACAGGCAACTTTGTGCCACGGCTTTTTCACATCAGGCTCACCCATGCTGACATTACAGGGGAGATGGGCAGAGTTGGGGCCCCCTCTCCCAACTTCCCAGGCCTCTCTCATTTTTAAGAAACAGTTGAGTCACCAGCATCTGTGTCTGGGCTTCTGTTTCCCCAAATTAACAATGTTTTGGGGAGTAGAGTTGTGTCTCTCATTCTGCTCCCAATGACGGCATTTCTTCCCAGTCCTGTTGAAGGGTATGGAGCTGTCAGGAGAAGACAAAGGGAAGGATGCGTGCGTGGCTCCCGAGAGCTATGAGGCAGCTGTGTCTGCTAGACGTTTCTCAGCAAAGCTCCATCTTGCCTGCAAGCTCTCAGCAGAGCAGGGACTGGAGTCCATATGTCTTAGACCCAAACCCCCAGCCACTCCATATAGTGTGTTTCCTTATGGAGGCCACCGTAAGTGGCTTCCCATCAGAATAGAACTACTTGGGCTTTTATTTATAGCCACCAACTTCTATCATGAGCACCTCTGCCCGAGAATAAACTCAAGGAGCGTCTGGTTTTCTGGTAATCACAGCCGAAGGACAGCCCGCTCCTCCTTAATCCGGATGAGGTAAGAGAACATTTATGCAGTTGTTCGGTTTTTCTCATCATTCATTCATCAGAACACCGTTGCTCGACTCTGTGCCAGCTCCAGGAGAGAGAGGTGAGTAAGACACTGTCCTGAGTTCAGGGCGCTCAAGTTCTCGTGGACACTCTCGAGCTGTGTGAGATGCTGGGAACACGTCAGTGGCCGAGGACTCTGCACATACTTTTTAGCCCCAGCTGTAAGTGAAGAATCTGTTAACACTATTTTCTCCGGTGCCTGGAAGATGCAAGGGTGTTTTCGCTTCCTCTTCTCATAGCACCGTCCCTTGAGTTGAATCCTGAACCTTCCTTGGCCTCGAGAGAGTCCACTCCCATGCCTTAGTTTCTTCAACCAGAAACTGGACGTAGCAAGAGCACTTGGACCCAGGATGGTGAGATGGAATAATGTCTGAGTATGAGATCTTTTCTCCTTCTCTTAACCAGGGCCTTTACGAGGTTGTACCTGGTGATGCTGGCAGCCAGCCCTCTTCCGGCCCCTATTTCTGCTCACCCTGTTACCAGAGAGCTTGGGGGTCTGGATCCTATCTGGCCCCGTCAGGGTGGATTACCAAATGAGTGGTTCTTTTGCCCCAGTCCCTTTCCTGTGCTATAAATAAGCCCCATGTTTATTTTCTTATGTTATTGAAATGAGCACTTGGGATCTGGGCCTCTTGACGAGTCCAGAGAGCGTCCATCCGGTGCCTGGTGAGGGCCCTGCATGGCTGGCTGCTGTCTGAAGCTATTTGGAGTCCTACCCCCCCTGTGTTTTGGATGTGGCTTAATTTCAATAGTAAGGTCTGTATGCAGCCGTGTATCTGCTGATTTTCAGGTTTCGGCTTTCTGCCAGCCTCAGTGCCTGCTTAGAAGTAAAGTTGTGTTTCTCATTAAGGGGATAACAGCCACAATTGAGGTAATTAACAAAAATTGTGCATTGGTGGCAGCAGCTCCTATAGGATTTCCAATAGTCTTTCTCCAGTAGACCCTGAAGTGTTTACCTTCATCCCCTCCCTTCTGCCTACCCTGTCTGTGCCCAGTCTCTGTTCTTATTCTCTGGATATAGTCCCAATAACTTCTCCTGTAACAGCTTTGTTCTTGTCACCAGTTTGGTTCAATGTATTGACAACTTGGCCAAATGAGGATTCCATCAACTCCATCTTCCCCAGTTCTTGGGAGATGCAAGGGATTTTTAAACCTCTCTTCTCACAGCATCTTCCAGCTGCCAGTTGTCTTGGCTTTTCTTCAGAAGTTATAAGGATGAATATCCATGAATATCAGATTGATGCTCCGTTTAGTCCCATGGCTACAGCATCTCACTGGAGAGGGTGACTTAGGGACAAGTGTCAGAATAGAAAGGAAACATCTCGCAGCCCAGTGTGGTGTATTGCAGGCTGTGTCTAGGTCTGAGAACTAGGAAATGATCTGATTTAGGACTTCCTGAGGAGTGATTTCTGCCTCCTTCAGGGCTTGATATCCCATCACAGGTACCTGGTGAGACTATGGCCAGGACACAGCCTTGTCTATCAGAGCTTGGATTGAAGAGCATCAACTACTCAGGAAGGATGAGCCTGGCAAGTCAATAGAGAGATCTTCCTGTAGACACAACCTGAACCTGAAGTCTGTTAACGAAGAGAATTGTGCCTGACAATGAGATTTAATTCACTTTCAGAGAAGGGACCAAGAAAGAGTAAATTTTCACTCAGATGTTTTTAGTCTACTGACTCCTAAACATTCTTTTCCTTTAAAAAATAAGAAGCCTGATGTGATGGATTCATCCAGTCAAGCCCACTGATTGAGCACTTACTGTATACCAGATTGAGCACTTAACTGTATACTGTTCTTCATGTGAGGATACTACATGGATCAGAACAAAATGCCCACCTTCATCTAAAAGTTTACATTCTAAAAAGGAAGACAACCAAAACAAGTAAATTAATATAATTTCAAATGGCAATAAATGTGAAGAAAATATAGTAAGGGGAGACTGTGGCTGGGGCATGAGGAAGTATCTTAGATGGGTTGGTCAGAGTGACATTCAAGCACTGATGTAAATGTTGAGAAGGAGTGAACCATGAGGGTATCAAGCAGGGGGAACAGCTAGCACAAAGGCCCTCAGGCAGGAACAAGCTGTTTTAAGAATAGCAAGAACGCTGTGTATTTAGTGTGGAGAGCATGGTAGAGATCACACCAGAAAAGTAGGCCAGAGCCAAATTGTGGGCCATGTAGGCCAAAAGGATTCTGGATTTTTATTGTGTGTGATGGGAAGGCACTGGAAGGTTTTAAGCAAAGCAGTGATATCTGAATGGTATTTTTCTAAAAGATCATTTCAGCTACTGTGCAGTGAGTAGGCTACATGGAGCAAGAATTAAGGAAAGGAAATCACTTAGAAAGCTGTTTTAGGAGCCCAAGTGAGAGATGGTGGCTTAGTTAGACTTGGACAGTAGTAGCAGAGGTAGTAAGAAGTTATACTGGGAATACATTCTTACTGGACTTCTTGATGAATGTAGGAGAAAACAATGGAGGATTCACAGCCATCTCCTAGGTTTTTGTCCTGAGTAACAGAGTGAGTGGTACCATTAACTGGAATATGTCGACTGCGGGGATGAAAGCAGTCAAGTGTTGAGAGTGAAAATCAAGTGCCTTACTTAAGGCATGCTAAGTTTGAGATACCTTTTGGACATCTAAGTGGGAATATCATTTAAGCACTTAGATATCTAGAGCTCAGGGGAAAAGTTGGGACTAAATATGTGGATGTGAATTAAAACCTCTAGACTAGAGGAGATTGCCCAGAGAGTCAGTATAGATTGAGAAGAGAAATGGACTAGCACCTGATTACTAGGCCTACTCTAATATTTATAGAGGGGAAAGCAAACAAACAAAAACCTCCAGAAAACCAAAAGAGGACACTAAAAAGTTGTTGCTGGTGAGTTAGGAAGAAAGCTGGGAAGGTATCTGTGAGATAGACTGTGATAAATTAAAGATGCACATTTGAAGCCCTACAGCAACTACTAAAAACCTTTACAAGAGGCATAGCTAATAGGCCAATATTGATGGAACACAAGAAATATATGAATCAAAAAGATAAAAAGAATAATGTAAACAAATACAGGACAAATAAAAAAAATAGAGTAGACTTAAACCCAAATATGTCAGTAATTGCATTAAATATAAATGGTTTAAACATTCTAGGTAAAGGGTAGAGATTATCATTCTGAATTAAACAGCAAGAGCAATTAAATGCTATCTGTAAGGAAAACACTATAAAATACAGGTAGAGTATACTACACAATTGTGAATCATGAAGAAAGTGGGGATGATTATATCAATAAGGGGCAAAATTAACTTCAAAACAGGAATATTGCTAGGGAGAAAGAGGAATGTTTCATATTAGAAAGGAATCAGTTCATCAAAAAGACCAAACAAGTATTCCTAAATTAGGCACTGAGTAATGATGCTCCAAAATATTTAAAGCAAAAACTAACAACTGAAAGGGAATAAGATAATCTACAATTATATTTGGATGTTTTAACATTATTCTCTTGGTAATTTTTTAAATATTTTATCTGTTTATTAGAAAGAGCACAAACCAGTGGGGGTGGAGAGAGGTTGAGGGAGAAGCAGACTTCCCACTGAGCAGGGAGCCTGATGTGGGGCTTGATCCTGGACCCTGAGATCATGACCCAAATCAAAGATAGATGCTTAACCAACTGAGCCACCCGGGCACCCCAGTCTTTTAGTAACTGATAGAACAAGTTGATAGAAAAGTCAGAAAAATCAGATAACTTGAATAATACTATCAACTGTCTTAGCTTAATTGACAGTTATAGAACACTTCATGCACTAATAACTGAATACACATTTTCCTCAAGTATATATGCAATGTGCACCACAAATGCATCTCACCATAAAATAACTCTCAGTAATTTTTGAGGAAACCAAAACAAACTATGTTTTCTGTTCACAATGGAATTAAATTAAAACACATTTGTTGAAGTCCCCAATAGGTGGAATTTAATGTATTTCTAAATAATGCTTGGGTTCGTAAAGACACAAAGGAAATTAGAAATATTTGGGGCTAAATGAAAACACCGTGTATCACAGCATGGGATAGAGTATTAGGAGATCTGTAGCTTGAAGTGCTTATGTTAGACAAGAACTCAAATGAGGTTACCTGACCGGTTCAGTTGGAAGAGCTTGTGACTCTTGATCTTGGGGTGGTGAGTTCAAGCCCCACGCTGGGTGTAGAGGTGACTTAAATAAATAAAACTTTAAAGAAAGTAAAAATAGGGGTGTCTGGGTGGCTCAATCAGTTAAGTGTCTGCCTTCAGCTCAGGTTTTGATCCCAGGCTCCCAGGAGGGAGCTTGCTTATCCACCCCCCAACACTTATGCTCTCTCTTGCTATCTCTGTCTCTCTCAAATAAGTAAATAAAATCTTTTTTTAAAAGATGGAAATTAGGGGTGCCTGGATGCTTCAGTGTATTAAGCCTCTGCCTTCAGCTCAGGGTCTTGTGATAGACCCCTACATTGGGCTCTCTGCTCAGCAGGGAGCCTGCTCCCTTCGTGCCCCCCTCCCCCTCGCCTGCCTCTCTGCCTACTTTTGATCTCTCTGTCAAATAAATAAATAAAATCTTTTTTTTAAAGTAAAATAAAAAAGAACTAAAATTAATTATCTAGACCAGAAAATACCCTTAAGGAACTTGAAAAAGAAGAAAAAATTAAGTCCAAAGTAGAAGAAAGAAGGAAGAGTGGAAATAAATGGAAAATGGACTAAGAATGGAGAGAAATAAATTTTTAAAAAATGATTAAAAAATTAAAAGAAAAACTGGTTCTTTGAAAAAAAAAATCAGTAAGGAAGTGTGTTCAAAGAAAAAAAGAAGTTATAAATTACCAGTATCAGGAATCAAAATGAGGACAGATTCTAAAAATATTAAAAGGAGAATACATATGAAAAACTTTAAACTGATAAATTCTGCCATGTGGGTGAAATGGACACAATCCATGAAAGACACAAAGGGATAAAACTGCCTCAAGAAGAAATAGAAAATCTGAATAATCTTGTATCTGTTAAAGCAATCAAACCCACAATTTAGAACTTACCTCAAAGAAAAACCCACTTAGTTTTACTGGCAAATTTTATCAATTAAGAAAGAAATAATACCAATCTTACATAAACTTTTTCAAAAATTAGGAGAGAAATAAAAAGATATAATTTACATTATGTATGTTTTTTATTTTTTTAATTTTTGAAAGGTTTTATTTATTTATTTGACAGAGACACAGCAAGAGAGGGAACACAAGCAGGGGGAGTGGAATAGGGAGAACCAGGCTTCCTGTTGAGCAGAGAGCTGCTTGTGGGGCTCGATCCCAGGACCCTGGGATCATGACCTGAGCCAAAGGCAGACGCTTAACAACTGAGCTACCCATGCGCTCCATAATGTATGTTTTAAAGAAACATAGAAAACACAAAGACATGCACACAGATGTCCATAGCAGCTTTGTTCAGAATAGCTGAAAACTGGAAACAACTCCAAGGTTCAAAAGATAAGTGGATAGACAACTTGTGGTATATCCATACAATGGATAGCTAATAAACAATAAAAATAACAAACTATTGAGACACACAACATGGACGATTTTCCAAAATAGGTGAACAACAGCCAGACACAAATGAGTATATACTGTACATACATACAGTATGTATTCACACACACACACATATACACATACATATACACACACAGATATACATACACACATACACATAACTTTGATGAAGCTTTACAACAGGTAAAACTCATCTAGAGAGATAGAGTAGAACAGTGGTTGCCTAAAGCTGGGGATTTACTGGGATGAGTCACAGGGAAACTTTTTGGTATCAGGGGAATATGGTGATGGTTACGTGTGTGTACATATATTCGTTCAAACTCATCTGAATCTACACTTAAAATTTATTATGTAAATTATACCTTAATAAAGATTATTTTTGGGGTACCTGGGTGGCTCAGTGGGTTAGAGCTTCTGCCTTCGGCTCAGGTTGTGATCCCAGGGTCCCGAGATCAAGCCCCACATTGGGCTCTCTGCTCTGTGGGGAGCCTCCTTCCTCCTCTCTCTTTGCCTGCCTCTTTGCCTACTTGTGATATCTGTCAAATAGATAAATAACATCTAAAAAAATTTTTGTTTAAAAAAAAGATAATTTTTTAAGTGGTGATGAAATACTGTCACCTTGTACAACTCCTTGGTTTTGTCGTGGACTGGGATCCCTTTCTCGTCTTGGACATTTTCTTAGGGCCTCAGGATCTAAGCAGCCTCCAGTTCCATTGCTTTAATTTAGTGTTTTCTGGTATGTTCTTGCTGTGGAATGCCGACTTGCCAGCCATCCAGCTAACATCAGAAGCTTGCTATGATGCTTTTCCAGGTGCTACAGACCAACAGGTGAAGAATATACCATTTCCACCTTCAAGAAGCTTATAATGGAATTACTAAATACATATCATATACGTGCATAATTAAGGGTGGGTGGGGCACATTCCCCGCCATGGAAGGAACAGTGTGATCACTTCTGACTTGGGGAAGGAGGTGGCATTTGAGGTGGTTCTGAAGAATTAATAGGTGGAGATGGGCACTGGGTGGACAGGGGAGTGTGGAGAGGTTGGGGCAGGCACTTTGGCCTGAGGAGAGTGAGAAAACAAGGAGATGGAAGTGTGATACAAAAATCTTCAACAAAGTATTAGTGAACTGAATCCAACACCATGTATAAAAAAAACATACATCATGATCAAGTAGAACTTATTCCCAGGATGCAAGGTAGGGGATCAGTGTTTGCAATTAATGTGATATGTCAGAAGAGGATAAAAACCATACAATCATTTCAATAGATTCAGAAAAAGCATTTCACAAAGTACAACATCCATTCATGGTAAAAGCCCTCTGCAAAGCAGGTGTCGAGGGAACATATCTCAACATCATAAAAGCCTTAGATGAAAAACCCATAGCCAACATCACACTCAATGGTGGAAAAACTGAGAGCTTTTCCCCTAAGGTCAGGAACAACACAAGGTTGTCCAATCTCACCCTTTTTATTCAACATAGTACTGCAAGTGCTAGGCACAGCACTCAGACAGCATAAAGAAATAAAGGCATCCAAATTGGGAAGGAAGGAATAAAACTTTCACTATTTGCAGATGACATGACACCATATATAGAATACCGTAAAGACTCTGCCTGAAGACTACTAGAACTGATAAGTAAGTTCAGTAAAATTGCAGGATACAAAATCGATGTACAGAAACCTGTTGCATACCGGCACACTAATAATGAAACAGCAGAAGATGGAATTAAGAATATGGTCCCATTTATAATTGCACCAAAACCAATAAAATACCTAGGAATTAATTGATCCAAGAAAGTGAGAGATCCACATATTGAAAACTACAAGACATTAGTGAAAGGAATTGAAGAAGATAGAAAAAATGGACTGATATTGTGTGCTCATGGATTGAGAGAATTAATATCGTTGACATGTCCATACTACCCAAAACAATCTACAGATTTAATGCAATCCCTATCAAAATACCAATAGCACCTTTCATAGAACTGGAACAAATAATCCTAAAATTTGTATGGAACCAAAAAAGACCTCAATATCCAAAGCAATATTTTTTTTTTTAAGATTTTATTTGAGGGTGCCTGGGTGGCTCAGTCGGTTGGGCATCTGCCTTTGGCTCAGGTCATGATCCCGGATTCCTGGGATTGAGTCCCACGTCGGGCTCTCTCCTCCTCAGAGAGCCTGCTTCTCCCTCTCCCCCTGCCTGCTGTTCTGCCTGCTTGTGCTCTCTCTCTGTCAAATAAATAAATAAAATCTTTTAATAAAAAAAATTAAGATTTTATTTGAGAGAGAGAGTGTGTGTGCTCAAGAGCATTAGTGAGGGGGAGGGGCATAGGGAGAGGGAGAAACAGACTCCCCACTGAGCAGGGAGCCTAACATGGAGCTCAATCCCCAGACCCTGAGTTCATGACCTGAGCCAAAGGCAGACACTTAACCCACAGAGCCATCCAGGTGCCCCCAAAGCAATCTTGAAAAAACTGTAGTAATCAAAACAGTATAGTACTGGCACAAAGATAAACTCATAGATCAATGGAACAGAATAGAAAACCCTGAAATAAATCCACAATCATATGGTCAATTAATCTTTGACAAGGGAAGAAAGAATATACAAGAGGAAAAAGACAGTCTAGTCTCTTCAAAAATGATGTTGGAAAAACTGGACAGCCATGTGCTAGAGAATGAAACTGGGCTGATTTCTTATACCATACACAAAAATAAACTCCAGATGGATTGAAGACCTAAATGTGAGACCTGAAACCATAAAAATCCTAGAAGAGAGTACAGGCAGTAATCTCTCTGACATTGGTCATAGCAACAGTTTTCTAGATAAAGTCACCTGAGCTAAGGGAAATAAAAGCAAAAAAAAAAAAAAAAAAGCCTATTGGGAACACATCAAGATAAAAAGCTTCTGCACAGCAAAGGAAACAATCAACAAAACCAAAAGGCACTATCGATTGGGAGAAGATATTTGCAAATGATGTATCAGATAAAGGGCTAGTATCTAAGATACTAGAACTTATCAAACTCACCACCCAAAATACAAATAACCCAATTAAACAATGTGCAGAAGACACGAACAGACATTTCTCCAAGGAAGACATCCAGATGGACAACAGACCCATGAAAAGATGCTCAGTGTCACTCATCATCAGGGAAATCAAAACTGCGATAAGATACTGTCTCACACCTGTCAGAATGGCTAAAATCAACGACCTAAGAAACAAGTGTTGACGAAGATGTGGAGAAAAAGGAACGCTCTTGCACTGTTGGTGGGAATGCAAACTGGTGCAGCCACTATGGAAAACAGTATGGAGGTTCCTCAAGAAATTAAAAATAAAACTGCCCTATGGTCGAGGAATGGCACGACTAGGTATTTACCCCCAAAATACGAACGCTGTTTCAAAGAGATACATGCAGCCCTATGTTTATTGCAGCATTATCTACAGTAACCAAACTACGGAAGCAACCCAAGTGTCCGCTGACTGAGGAATGGACAAAGAAGAGGTGGTATTTATACATAATGGGATATCCCTCAGCCATAAAAATGAGTGAAGTCTTGCCATTTGCAACAAATGGATGAAGCTAAGAAAGTATAATGCTAGCGAAATAAGTCAGAGAAAGACAAATACTATATGATTTCACGCAAAGGTGGGATTTAAGAAACAAATGAGCAAAAGGGAAGGGGAAGAGAGGCAAACCAAGAAACAGACTCTTAACTGTAGAGAACACACTGATGGTTCCTGGAGGGGCCTGGGGTGGCGGAGATAGTGGATGGGGATTAAAGAGTACACAGCATGATCACATGAAATTATTTTTAGAAAGATGGCAAAGGGTGAAGTCTTGGATTTGCAGGAACTCTGAGTCCAGGCTGGGGTGTTAGAAAAGATGAGGCCGGACAGGAGTTTAGGTCTAAAGGAAAGAGCTGAACTGTCTGTGTAGGCCGTGCAGAGGCTTCCCAGATGCACGTTGGGATGTGATCAGAGATGGTCATTGGTAGCCGCTCTGGTGTCAGCGTTGGCGATGAGATGGGGCAGGCAGGAGGGACTAGGAATGGCACAGACCACTTTATGGTGGCCTAGGAAGGAAATGATGGCACGGAGTCCAGATGTCGCCAGACCTGTTTGGGAGCTTGCTAGGACCTGCTGAGAGCCTCTGGGACATGAGAACGGGGAAGAGCATTGCACATCTGCTTCTGCGAGTCCCCTCCTATGTCACACGCCGGCCACATTGCTTGTTTTAGGCTGAACTGTGTCCCCCCTGCAAAGCCCATGGACAGAAGCCCTAATTCCCCCAGTGTGACTGGGTCGGGACATGGGGCCTATAAGGAAGTAATAAAGGCTAAGTGAGGGTGTGTGGTGGGGTGGGGGGCTTCCTAAGAAAAGGAGGAGACACCAGAACTCCTGCAGGAGCACAGAGACAAAGCCGTGGGAGCACACAGGGACAAAGTGACCGGCTTTGAGCCAGGAAGCGAAGCCTCCCTGGAAACCGAATCTGCCAATACCTTGATCCGTGGGCTTCTTGCCTCCAGAACCGTGAGAAAATAACCATCATTTACGCCGCTCCGTGTGTGGGTGTCTTGTCCTGGTAGCCCGAGCACACGCCTACGCTGCTCCCACCAGATCGCTGGCCGGCACCCCCTTTTCAGTCCCAGAAGTACAAGACCAGGGGTCCTCAGGGCTTCCTAGTGTGGCGCCTTCTCGGACACTGGAGTGCATGATTCCTCCTGCCTGGTCAGCGAGCTCCAGACTCGTTTCAAATGCTGTCCTGCTTTTGGACGTCGTAACCGCCTGGTGAGAGAAGCAGGAGAGAGCTGGCTGTCCCCATTTTACAGAAGAAGCAATGGAAAGTCGGAGATGGCTTGCAGGGACCGAGCTAACAGGTGGCCCGATCTCAGCAGCCATCCACACCTGCCTCCTAGAGAAGATCCGGGCCACTAGCTAGCGCTGGGCCTTCACGTCACACTTTCTGACGTGAAGGAGCTCCTGACTTTCTCATGGGGCCTGGACATCACAGAGCTCCACTGTAGGTAGAGGATGGAGAAGGGGCGGGGAGGGGGCTGGGGACGCCCCCGAGGCGCTGGCAGGGGGCAGAAACAGCCTCCGTGCGGCTGTGCGTGGGCCCTGACCCGCGCCTCGTGCAGTCCCCACAGCGGGTTTGCTCCCGATGACTTAAGGCAACACCTTAACACATGGCGCGCACATGGTCATAAGCTGAAACCCCTTTTCGGAAGTTTGCCTTCCTCAAGCCTGTTGGTCTGTGTAGAATTGGGGAAAAGAATCTGTTTGGAATCACAGAATTCCTGGGAAAATGTCAACTCTCACACCCCATTGTCTCTGGCGCTGGCATGCGTCTTCTCACTTCTGAGCGAGGAGAGAGTCTGCAGTGGCCCTGTTTTGGGGAGCGGACTGCTTGTGCAGGCCCTATTGTTCCTGAGCAGCTGAGCCCATGGAGGGGAAGGCCACTCCCAGGCAGCTACATGTGGGGGCGGGGGGGGGGGCGGCGGTTGTTTCTGCTGATCAACAGGCCCGGAGGGCCCAGTTCCCAGCGCCCTGAGGGCAGCCCTGTTTCCTGTAGCAAGACCTGGAGCAGTGGGGCTGGTGAGGGACTGAAGGCAGGACGAGTTGCTCCCGGATTGGCAGGGGGGCTGTGTGCAGACCGCCCCGAGGCAGGTGGCCATGTGGAGGGCCCAGGGGCGTGAGGACTGTCTAGGGATGACTTGGAGAAGGTGGGGTTTGAGCACCAGCCTCAGCAGAAGAGGTCTGAGAGGAGCACCCTGGGTTTCGGCCATCCTGGGGAGCATCCTGTGCTGCCTCAACTCCGGGAGCACTAAACAAAGAGGCCGGGCTTCCTGTCCTGGCTTTGGCGGGTCTCGAGTGCCCTTGAGCCCTTGAGGAACAGGGTGGACAAGGCCCACGGCCTGGTGGAGGCTCTTGCGTTCTCTCTCTTCTCTCAAGAGATCGCCAGGCTGATCCCTTGTGACCTGAGCCAGTGTCCAGCTCTCTCTACCTGAATCCTTTCTCTGACCTTCCCCTTCCCCTCATGAACCAGAGAGTCTTTCCCAAGACATCCAGATGTGAATAGAACCAGCCTGTCTCTCCTCGGAGCCTTTTGGGCACGTGGGCAGTCAGCCAGGTACACAGACAACACGTACGAATTATGTGCTGAGGCAGTGTTAGAAACAGCTCTGCAGGGGCACAGAGGGGCCGACGGCTGACCTTGGGTGCAGGGAGGGGTGGGGGCCTGGACTTAGGGAAGAGCTTCCGGGGAGTGTTGCCGTTTGGGGGAAGCCTTAGGGAACTAACAGGAGATCTCCTGGTGCCTGTGGCGGGTGCAGGCGCTCTAAACAGATGGCACGTCCAGGCATGTGGCCAAGTGAAAGGCCGCAGAGGGTCTGGGGACAGTGAGTGGTCCAGGAGGGCTGAGCCACAGTCCTGTTTGAGGGAGGTCAGGGACAGGGCCCCTGCCCAGCCACCCACGCTTAGGCCTAGCCCTCACCTGGACCCTGGGAGGCTGGGGTGCTCGGGCCACAGGGCGGACAGCACCGCGTGCACATAGTGTTTCCCTCTCTGCTTCAGTTCCTGCCTGGCGACTCGACAGCGACTGGGGACGCCACCCTGACCGCGAGCCCGAAGAGGCGACCGGTGTCTTCTTTAAGTGTCTTCCTTAAAATCAAATGCCCACCCCAGGCCAACCTAAAACTCAGTTGGGTCTACGCGGACCGCACTCACCCCCGGTAGCAAATCCGAGCTATGGCTCCAAGAAAGCCACACTTAAAAAGCCGAGAAGAGAGGGTGGGAAGGGCCTTCACGGTAGCCGCGAGGCTGGTGCCCGGGTGGGGAGGACTCTCTCTGCGAGATGATTGTTGTCCTTGTTGCCACTGTGCCGCGCCGGCGTACAGAGTCGGCCCACGGAGTCCTCCCCGACGCTGGTGAACTGGTCAGGGACAGGCTTGTTGCCCGCTCCGACGTTAGAGCTGACCCCCCCTCTCCACACCGTCGTCCCTCAGAGGCCAACAGCCTCTTCTGTGAGTCACCTTCATGTCGGAAAGCAGGGAAGCCCTTATTCTTCAGCAGAACCTGGGTCCTCCGTGTTTCATAATGTGCTTCTAGAGCTTTGCTTTAAAAAAAAAAAAAAAAAAAACCATCTGCCTACATCTCCTGCAAGTTCCCTCAGCCACTAAGGAGTAGAGCCAGGAGGGGGACCTGCCTCTCCTGGAGGCCTGTCCTGTGCTCTGGGCCAAGCAGCCAGTCTCCCCAGTCCTGGACCACCACATCCCAGCTCTCTCTGCTTTCAGAATGGCCCCTGGACATACAGAGCGGTGCTCAGGAACCAAGGGGCCGGGCTGGGCCGCTGTGAGGACCCCGGCGCATGGGCAGTGCTCCGCACACCCAAGCCACGACTTTGAGTGGCACGGGGTGGGGGGTTGGCCCTTTCTGCTGCCTGAGAAGCAGACTCGGGTCCCCGCCCCCCACCCAACGTCCTCCCCCCCCAGCTTGCCTTGGTGTGCAGGCAGGTCCACTGAGACGAAGGGGGGCTGTCCCCGACCCTTGCAGGCCAAGCGCCCCCTCTCTGTGCAGGAGTCCTGGCCACCTGTTGTTAATCTAGCCCTGGTAATCCATTCTGTACTGTGTCAGCAGTTCAAAAGGGCACTGTTAGTATTTTTTGCCGACTTCAATTAATGTGAGATTTCAGAGGCCCCTCTGATCACATTTCATCTGTCACAAGTCAGGAACAAAACAGACAGGTCCCAGTTGAGAGGAGGAAGGAGGAGTTTATTGCAAACACCGACCGAACACACAGTGTGGGCTGTGCCCAGCGAAGGGTGCACCAGAACGCCCAGCGCTTGCCACCCGAGCCTTTCGGCCCCAAGCCTAGGCCCTAGTCCCCTTCTCGTCAATATTCCTCCCCTCCCCCAAGAAGATGTAAGTGCAATAACTTACTTTAAAAGGCAAGAAATGATTCTTTTAATAGTTTGCTATAATGTCGTTACATGGTGCTATAAGGCAGTAAAACTTTATGGAACTGACCTCATTTTTTTTTAAACATTTTTTTTCTGAATTTTTAATGTATCTTTAATATATATATTTTTTAATATTCCACCCCAGGCCATTAAGCTAAAGGAAAAGTTGCGTTTATACAGGGTTAAAATATCTTACAATGAGAACAGTCAGTGTTGGCCGAGGTTCCCGTTCCTTGGAGCGCTCAGCTCTCTTTGCCACCACTGCACATCCAAACAGATCATCAGGCATTGAACACTGTCCCTCAAAATCAGTAGTATAAAGGCCTAGCTCTATGTGTGTGAGTGAAGGGGAGGAGGGGAGGGTGGGGCTAGGTCATGCTCGCCTGGCCAGAAGACTGTTCCTCCCTGCGGCAGCCTCGACGAAGGGGAGCGGGGTTGTTGTGACTTTGGAAGTAGGGCTCTCGTGGTCTTCTCATTTTTCTCTTGATGCTTATCCTGGGGGCCAGCCTGGCAACCATCATCCCCCAGCTAGTCTTGTTTGCCTTTGGCCCTGACAGGGCCATCAAGCAGACCAGAGGTCCCGGAGTGTCCTACTTGACAGTGTCCCCCAACCCGGCCCCGAGAGAGAATGGCTGCCTGAGCGAGACACACGGTAGCTTTCATGGACAAGCTCCTCTTGGCTACCCCACCGAAAACAGGGCGGGCGGGGGGCCCTGGAGCGGGGCCCCATGTGGCCATTGCCTCTGGGGACCCACCTCGGGACGGCTGTACCCCCTCCCCCTGCAGAGTCTTTGAACCCACCCTGCCACCTTGCTTGCCCGAGCTGGAGGCGCGGTAGCCAGAACCGAGAATCAAGTATAGTTGAAAGGATTCAAGAAAGGTTACGAAGTCCGTGTCCCGCCAGTGCCATCTAGGATGCGGGCACAAGCCTCGTCGTGTGCCCCCAGAGCCCGCTTCTCTCGCACCTTCCGGGAGCCAAGAGGGCCGCTGAGGGCGGTAGCAGCACCTTCATGTCAAGCCCCGGCTGCCTGGGCCTGTTCCCAGGGGGGCCCGGACGTCCCCTCAGCATCGAGGAGGCCGCCTCGGGTTCGCATCTCTGGCTCTGTGAGACCTGAGGCCCGGAGCCAAAGGGAAGCCTCACCCCTGCAGCTTATGTGCTTCGCGGTGGCCCCCAGAGCCGGCTGGCGCTCCTCTGTGCCCGCCTGCCTGAGCCCTCACGCCTGAGGAAGCCAGCCAGCCAGCCCCCGAGGGTTCCCCCCAAGCTCGCGGGGGCCGCCGCAGGGCCGCCTCCTGCTCTGGGAGGTCTGGGCCTCGCCGCCCACTGGGAAGGCAGCAGAGGGAAGGCTGAGGAGAGGGAGGACGGCCAGCAGGGAGTGGAGAGGCTGCAGGAGGCCACGCCACCCGCTGCGGGCTAAGGCCACGCGTGTGCCCTGCTCACCCAGTCACCCTGTCACCCCCCCTTGGCCCTCCCCCACCGCGGCCACGACCTTCTCCTCGCCGTTGGGAAGGGACCACACTAAGTAGAGGGTCTTTATGTCCCTCCCAGCTCCAGGTCCTATGATTCTCGGAGCGTTGGGCCGGCCCTGGGGGCCTGGGGCAGGGAGCTACCTGTGGGGAGGTGAACAGGCACATTTCACACGGACATTTTAATCATAAATACTTGGCTGTGTGGGTGGGAAGGGCAGCCAGAACCACAGGGCTTCCCTCTATTAGAGGCTTTTTCTTCTTGAGCTTTTTGTTGAAATTTGTCTGACTTTGGTCTAGCCCAGTCAGAAAGCAGTCAGATAGAAGGCTTGAGCACCAGGGGTCCCTTCCAGAAGACTCTGCCTAGAGCCCCCTCCCCTCCTCCTCTGGGGATCTCTCAGTTCTCCATCCCTCTGTGTGGATCCCCTCCTGGGTGAGAACATGGTATGACGAGGGTTCCTCCCTTGTCCTTGCCAGCTACCGGAGCCCTTAAGGGAAAGACAGGGAATGATTCCCAGGGAATGATTCTCCCTTTCCCTCCCTAGATTTGGGGAGCCTGAATTATTTCAGTGAACCTCAGAACTGGAAAAGACTCCCTAAGAGTCATTCCAATATCCTCAGCTATATGGATCATTTAAAACCAACATTTAACTTCACGTCCAAGATTGCTTCTAGAAGATCAGTGTTAGAGCTATGGTTCACAAAGAGGTCTGACTCTTAACAAGGGAGGCCAAAACCAGATCCTTCCCCAGGCCTGTTTCCACGGCAGATGGGAGCACAAGGCAGAGGTGGGGACCATTTTTCCTTTTAAGTCTCGAGCAGCTCAAGGGGAAAGGATCTCACCCTCCACCCAAGCCAAGAGGCTGTCCTGTGTACAGGCCCCCAACTCTGCTGGACTTAACCCTCCACCCGGACAGGATCAAGGTAGAAGGTAGGAAAGGCGAGCACTTGTCCCCAGGGGCTGCTCACTGGAGGGGCATCTTGGGCTCTAAAGGGTGGCCCCAGAGGACAGGGACTGGGTACCACAAGCTTAGGTGACAGCTGAATCTGGTACCAAAACTCGAGCTGCTCGTCTCCAGTCAGGCAGGTGTGGAGTTCCTCCCCAGAAGGAAGCACCTTCTTGCAGGGAGGGACACGGCTTCTGGACGGCATCCTGCCCCCCACATCCGGGACAGAGCAAGTGACCCAGAGGAGAGGCACCCACCAGCCCTTCTAGAGGCTGGTGAGAGGGAGGGGCTGAGATTTCGGATTCCCTAGGGATGAAGTCCAAGAGCAGGCCCTCTCTGCCTTCGCCTGGTAGAACATGGGGTCCCCACCCACTGTGGGGGATTCTGGGAAGGTAGGGTGCCGCTCCAGGGATGGCTGACAGGGGACAGGCAGCCTGAGGCAGTGTGGGGACCGAGAGGCCGAGCGTGAGCACACATCCGTTAGCTAATTTCGCACGCTGCTCTCAACCCCTTCTGCCAACATGACTCCAGGCCCTACTCTGTGTTCCGAGGTGTAAGTCCTTCCACACCAGGACACTGCTCAGCAGCCCTGGCAAGCGACCAGAATGGGTGGGGAAAGGGACAGGCGTCTCCAGGTCCTCCAGGAGGGGCCTGGCTGGCTAGAAAACAAAGCTGCCCAGACCTGCCCTCTGGAACAGTCGTCCTGCGGGTTGTGGGGCGTCGGGCGGTCAGGAGAGCGGATGTGAGTGCCTGAGTCCCTGCCCCTTCCTGGACACCTCCCTGCAGCTCTTCCTCTCTCTAGAAGCTTTTCTCCTTCCAGCACCGTGGGTACTGTGGGTGGTCTGGGTCCTCCCCTCGCAGTGTTCACTGAGATCCAGAGCCTGCCCCCTCGGGGACTGTCCACGTTCCCAGACGCCAGCACTGCTGGATGCCAGCAGGATTCTTCAGCTCCTCTCCTGTTCTGTCCAGCCCTCCAGGTGGGTCCAGCACAGGGGACGGCCAGGGTGGGTGGAGGTGAGGCGGGTGCCTTGGGCCCAGGGGGTCAGGGCTTTAAGAGGAGAAACGGGGGCGGGCGCGGCAGGAGGGCGACTCTGCAGGACCCTGAAGAGCAGGACTCCGGACTTCAGACAAACTCACTGGCCCGGTAGCCAGGGGACCACATGGCTGAGGGAAGGACGGACGTGTTTGCTCGGTCTGGATGGGAACCTAGCCTTGACTCAACCCTCAAATCGGGCAGGGCAGGGGAGCAGGGGTGGGAAGAAAGGGTCTTCAGCTTATAATGGAGGCAAAGCTGCAAAACTTGGGCACCTGGCTTCCTCCACTGCCTCCGGCCAGGAGCAGGGGCTCCACCTCAGGGCCCAAGCAGGTGGGACCTGCTGCCCCCTAACCTCCCAGCGGTCCACAGGGCCTCACACTCGGGGTGGCTGAAAGTGCTGAGGGCCAGGCCCCTGGCCCAGGCCAGGTTCCTAAGAGGACAGTCGAATGGGAGGCTGGGGGCCCAGGAAGCGTGGGCGTGGCCAGTGCCCCAAGGCAGGGGAGGGCATGGGGACAGGCCGAGAGGTGCCCTGTCATGTGGCCCAAGAGATGGCCGCACTGTGCTCCTTGGCCTTCATGCGCAGGGCCGCGATGCTCGAGGTCTTGCGGTCCGGCTCCCCGTTGAGCTCGTAGCCGTTGAGGCCCGGGCTGAGGCCCGCCGCTCCGAACAGGCCTCCCATGTGTGTCTGGCCCACGTGGCTGCCAGCCCCGGAGACGCTCAGGAAGTCGGTGACACCGCTGGCCCCGGAGCCGGGGGGGTGGGTATGAGGGGACATGCAGGCAGGTACCGGGTC
This sequence comes from Mustela nigripes, assembly GCF_022355385.1. Classification (NCBI taxonomy): domain Eukaryota; kingdom Metazoa; phylum Chordata; class Mammalia; order Carnivora; family Mustelidae; genus Mustela; species Mustela nigripes. Next base: position 631,798 of record NW_026739491.1, read on the forward strand.
ACAGGGGACCACACAGGCTGGCACCGGTGAGGCAGCCCCATTGTTGCCGATCCAGGATGGGTTCTGAATCTGGGGAGAGGGAAGGGAGAGCTGTCACAGGCTGGCTGGCGTTAGGGGCAGGCGTGGGCGTGGCGGGCACATGGTGGGGGAGGGGCGCTGCCGCGTACCTCCTCCCCCCCCCCCCCCCACGACCTCGCCCTGCTCACAAGCCCATCGTTATGACGAAATCATGCTTGGGTGTTCACCCGGGAGCCTCTCAAAACCTTGATGGCCATCCGGACCTGGAAGGGCTCGGGTTCTGTGCTTTGGCTCCTCTGCTCCCCGCAAACAGAAGTGGTTTTCGGGACTGAACATCACACTTGGTCAAGGGCTGCCTTTAGGGCACGGCCAAGCCGCTGAGGGCAGCTCCCGCCTCAGCCAGCTGACTTCCAAATTTGAGATGCAGTGGCCGGCTTCGTCTCTCCCTCCATGGCCCCTGGAGGTCAGCGACTGTCCCCCTCTCCTGTGAGTCCTCACCAGGCCTGGGGCATCCCAGGTACCTGAGAAACGGGAGCCGACCTGAACTCAGAGGGCTCTGGTGTTGGGAACGTGGGCTCCGGGCTGGCAGGCTGTGGCATGGCGGGGGCAGAGCTGGGCGGCGGGGCCTCCTCTCCCCGGTGTCCAGACCAGTGGCTGAGCTTCCAAGTGCTGTGTCCTCGAGGCTCCAGAAACTTACTTAGGAAGAAAAGGGGCTGCCTCAGGACGTGGTGAGTGTCCGTGCGTGAACGGATAGAGCCAGGCCAGATGCCACAGGCCAGGGTGTGTGTGTGTGTGTGTGTGTATGTGCACGTGTGCGTGTGTGTGTGTGTGTGTGAGAGAGAGAGAGAGGTGCTCAGGCAGCACGCGGGGGTGGACTGGAGGCAGATCTGGGCTGCAGGGGCTGGGGACAGGCTGAGTGGGACCAGAGGAGACAAGCCCTCTCAGCGCTGTGTGTGGGTTACAGGGGACCCTCAAGCGGCTTCTGCTGGCCTGCTCTCCTCCCTGCCCATGTTTGTAGTCTACTCAGGGAAGGCGCTCAAAAGCGGAATGAAGGGGGAGCTCGGCCCCCAAGTCTCATGGGGCATTGTCATGGCAACAAGAACCACTGGCCCATTGGCCCGACCACATTGCTCCCAGCTGGAGCGATGGGCAATCAGGGGCCTTTCCCTTCCCCTCCGTCAAGAGGTGTGTGATATGTGGTGCTGCAGGTGGGAGGGAAGAGCCCGCCCTGTCTTGGACCTCTTGCCCCGGCCCCTCACCCCTGCCTCCGCTCCAGCAGGGAGCTCAGGCAGTGGAAATCCAGACCCAGGAGTCAAGCCAGGGGCCCGTTCTCCCAGGACAGAGAGAGGAGAGATGCAAGTGTGCAGCAGGAGCTGAGGGTGAGAGGCGTGTGTGCGTGTGTGTGTGTGTGTGTGTGTGTGGCACCCCACATTCCTCAGCCTCACCCCAGGCCTGACCCCTGACCCCTGCCACATGAATCCTGGCAGGGGGAGGGGCAGAGCTGGTGGGGGCCGGGGAGGGGTGTCCAGAGGCTGGGTGGGGGACAGCAGGGCTCCGGGACAGTGGGTCTTAAAGGAAACAGGAAGGCCTGCGCCGCCACTAGTTCACTGCTGGGTGGGGCCGGGCTCGGGCTCAAGGCAGAGGCCTTGCTGCCACCGTCACCAAGAGGCCTGAGGGAGGCAACAGTCCCCTCTGCCGGGCAGGCTGTGGGCTGTGACAAGTGCACCTGGCCGGGAAGACATCTCTGCAGATGCCCCAGGGTCGGCCACTGCTCACACTCCTTCTCACCCCTGCACTGCCCTGGAGACTCCGCTGCCACTAGAGCGGAGACAGGCTGATAGCAGGGGACAGAGGGGAGGACGGGGTACGACACAGCCGCTGGGAGAGCTGAGGGTGCACAGCGCCCTTTATCCAGCTGTTTAATCCCCGAAGCACTTCTGTGTTGTCTAATTTTGGCCTTTCCACAACCTCACGAAAGAGCTGGGTGGGTACTTCCGTCGTGTCCATTTTTTCAGAAGAAACTGAGGCTTAGAGCTCGTGACTTGTCTGAAGTGAGAAAGGTCTGGAGCCAGAGGACAGCCCCGCTCAGGGCTCAGACCTCCATGTTCACCAGGAGCGTCTCCCACTGCCCTGGAGGCCTTGGTCGGCACCTTGACTCGCTTCCGAAGCCCGCAGCAAAAGGGGCAAATGCGGCAGAGGAGAAACCCACCCTCTCCGTCCGGGCCTGCCCATCCCTAAACGCCCAGCCAAGCCCGAGTCAGCACGCGAGGTAGGCAGGAACGGCCCAAGCCTCCCACATTCTGGGGTGACCAGGCCCGCGCCTGCGCTTGATGAGTCCCATCTGAGATGCCCACTCCTGGAGCCCGGGGCTGGCACTTACCTGGGCATAGTTCTCCGCCCGGGTGAGGAGGGGCAGCTCATAGGCAGCGGAGAAGTGGGTTCGAACCTGCTGCATCTGTCCGAAACGCTCCCTCTTTCTCCACTTGGCCCTCCGGTTCTGGAACCAGACCTACGGGACAGAGCGATTGTTCTGGAGCTCAGGCAGTACCCATCATTCCCTGGAGCCCTGCACCTGTCTTAGAGCCAGGTCGGGGCCGTGAAGCTGCAGGGAAGGATCTGCTTCAGCCTTCTGCCTCAAAGTTCACAATCTAGAATAATCAGTGCTCAGAGTCGGGAAGGCAAGCTTAGCCCCAACTACCCACAGTGTGATCTTGAGTCAGACTCTATCATTCCGAGCTGCAGGTGTCACACCCACGCATCATGTCACTGGTCCTCCTCGGGGTCATCTAACCAACCCCACCCCAGCATGGCCTGACCTGCCTCAGGACACGGACTCCTGAGGGGAACCTGACCAAAGGTGTGACAGCTCCTCTAGAAAATCTTTCTCTAGACGCTCATACACATATACACAGACACACACACAGTCTGGCCATAATTTTCCACCAGCTCCATGGTTCCTTGGGGCCTGTCTGGTGGCCCAGAACCCGCATTCCTACCTAGCTAAAGCCTCTCTGCTGCCTTCATGTTGGAAAGTGTCCCCACTCAGGCCCCCTGTGCTGAAGTTCCTGTGGAGAACAGGGGTTCAGCTGGGCAGCAGAGGCCGTCAGGGATGGCTTTGTGGAGGAGAGGCCTGGGGCTGTGTCCTAGTGTAGACACAGCAGGGCAGGCTCAGGAGACCCCAGGAGGCCATGCTGCCCAGCTAGCAGGCGGCAGGAGAGAGAGACCTGTGGACACAGAGGTCAGACTGTAGAGGGCCTTGATGCCCAGCCAAGTGGTTGGCTCTTGGTGTGGTCCCTAAAGGTGGCCACTGCGAGGTCTCATGCAGAGGGTGTCCTGACTCCGAGGAGGGGTGAAAACCTACCTGTCCCTGAGCGGGGGCTGGTGGGGTGTTGGCTGGGGTGGGGCCTTTGTGGGGAGGGTGGTCTCTGATGGGTGGAGGTGGCGCCGTTGGGCCCTTCACAGCAACACTTCCGACAGGCTGAGAGCTTTCCCAGGCTTCATGGGCAAGAGCTAGGCTGGGGGCCTACTTGCCCTGCCCCGAGACTTGGGATCTGGGGGGCAGGACAGGTGGGAAAGGGTGTGAGGAGGGGAGGGATCAGCTGCCAGACCCCAGATGGCTTCAGGTTGAGTCAAAGGCAGGCCTCGGAGATGCCCAGAGGGAGGTTTCTGTCAGCGGGACAGGATGTGTCCCTGCCAGCAGCCTCAGGCACAAGTGGGCACACCCCAACGGCCCCCCACAGGCAGCCTGCTGGCAGCCTTGCTGAAGGCACAAAGGATGTCCTCAGAGGAGAGAGAAGGAGCCGGGCCGGAGGCGGGAGGGCTCCCTCACGGCAGCCCAGAGCCTGCTCAGCCCTTCCTCGCTTCTAGCGTAGCTGCGCCACCAAGCGCCCATTCCCGCGCAGGCATTGTCACTGGCCTCAGTTTTTGCATCTGGAAAATGGGGCCAATATCTGTACTAATGTCCTCACAGTGGTGGCGCCTCACAGAACAGCAGGTGAGAGCTGAGAAATGCTGTCAGAGAGTTCTGAAGAGTACTTGGCTCTTGCTTATTTATAGCTCCTGACCTTTCTTGCTGTCTTTTGCTAAAAGGAAAAGAAGCTGGGGTGTGCATGACTCATGTGAGTGTGGGGAGGGTGAAGGCAGGGAGTGAGTGTGGGGTTGCACCTCAGGTTTCCCTCTCTGGTTCCAAGGATGCATGTGTGTGTGCACAAGTGTCTCTCTCACACACACACACACACACACACACACGAGCTGGTATTGCTTTGAGGGCCATCCTGCCTCCCTGTCTTGAGGCTGGTGTAGGAGACGCATCAGCCCCTGCTCCAGAGCCTCCTGGGCCCCTTTGCCTCCGGGGGCTCCTGGGGTCCAGGCCCAGGCCTCCCGCTGAGAGCCAAGGGCAGATCGGGTCTCCTCTCTGCGCCGCTGAAACGGGATCCCCCTTTATCAGTGGCCTGGAATGGGGGGCGGGGGCCAGGATGAGAGAATGAATCAGAGGAGCTTGTTTTCATTTCATGTTTAATTTCCTGCAGGCTTAGCTCCGTCTTTCCGCTCCTTCCTCAGCCTCCCAGGGTTTGCTGGGGGGGACGCCAGGGGGAGGGGAGAAGCCCACTGGAGGCATCAAGATATATGGCTCCATTCTTTCTTGGGGGCTGGGGGGGAAAAGGTGAGGAAAAGTGTCCGTGGCCGCCACTGGGGTGGGGGGTATTGCCGGGAGTGGCAGGTGGAGGGGTGCCAGTAGAGGTATCTGGCAGGCTCTGGACAGGCTGGGGGGGGGGGGGGGCCCGGCACGGGGAGGGGGGCAGCCGGTCCCAGAAGTGGGAGGAGGAGCAGAGTGGGGAGAGATGGAATGTGGGGGCTGGAGCTGAGCATGGGGGAGTGGCAGCGGGGGGTGCTGGGTTATCTGGGAAGACAGCTGAGGAGCCGGGAAGCACCGGCAGAGATGGTGCTGTCTTTGGGATGGGAGTGGAGGAGGGCCAGGCCCAGGGATGTACGGGAGGGTTAAAGACCCAGAAACTTCGGGAGGTGGGAGGCAAGGCTGAGGGGCCGCTGAAACACCCAAGCACCCCCGCCTTGCCTGCAGCCCTGGACCTGTTCCTGTACAGGGCTGAGACTCTTCTGCTGAGCAAGCCCCGGGGATCTACAGCCTCAAGCCTCAAGGCCCCCAGCTTGGGTGGCGGCCGGGCATCCTCAGGACCCCTCTGAGCTCACGGTGGAGGGCCTGGAGATGAGGCGCGGCCATCCTTCCAGCTCGGGCTCCTGGAGCCTGGCGCTCTGAGAGCTCTTCACAGATGCTCTGTGCCTCCGGGCTCTGCGGCCCCAGTCTGTCTCCACAGGACAGCCCCAGGGCAGAGAGGGGACCACGAGGTCCAGCCTTCCAGTCTGCATGTCGCGCCCCAGGACCACCCCGCTCCTGGCCCACCCTGGCCTGGGCCTGCTCAGCACAGGCTTCTCCCCAAGGAACCAACCGTCTTGGCGGGGGCCTCAGTAACCGCAGCCCATCTGGGGCCAGGGCGGGGTGGCCCAGGGCGGGGAGGCCTCTGTCTTATTGTCTTCAGACACCAGCTGCGGAGATCGGAATCCCAGACAGCAGAGAGAGGCCCCTGCAGCCCCTGGAGCAGGGCCAAACCCCGAGCTTCTTCCCAGGAAAGGTCCATCTTGGAGCCGCCCACCCCCCTCCCTGTCCCCAGCGCCACTCTACGCCAGGCACCTGGCTTCCCACCAGCTGAGTAAAGGCCCTGAACAGACCCAGCAGGGGCAGGCGGGGGGTTCTACCGCCACTCCCCCCAAACCTCAGGGCACTGCCAGGCTCGAGCCAGAGGTCTGACGCACATGGAAGTCCCACCCACCCTGCTGCCTTTATACAAAGAAAAGTCTCAGAACAATATGGCCCATGTCCTGGCAGAGCCAACTGAAGTAAAAGAAACATGGGCTGGAGCTCAGGAGTCCTGGATTCTAGTCTCAGCCCTGCCACTGAGTCACTGTTCTGGAGTCACCTGACCACAGGTGATCACGTCCCACCTGTGGGCCTCTTCCTACTTATTATAAAACCAGAAGACCAGATCGATGATCCTTTCCAGCACTAATGTTCTATATTCCTATCTCCTCCCCTTAGATGAGAAGATATGCAACACATCAACATTTCCCTTTCTGCCTTGGCTGCCAGGAAGCTCAGGGTTGAAATTTGTGCTCAGTGGCAGCCGTGATTCTTAGCCTCAATGTCTGACCTAATTACCTGCCTATTTCATGACACTGTTCTTGGTTTTAGGTGACATTAATAAATCTGGTTTGAAAGTAGGCATAAAAGGGTATGTGTGCACACGCAGAGGGAACACTCGGCTTTGGCCGTGTGATGGCACCTGAAAAATGTTCTCTATGGCCCAGTGTCATTTCCATGTTTGTCCTAGAAGAGCCGTCCTTCTTTTGTTACTAAGTAAATTCAACTCTCAGGCGCTCCCATCCTCTTGTAAGGAACACATGCGCGTGCGCACGCACAAACACAAACACACACACACACACAGTGCAAAGAGTGGACCAGTCAAACCCATACCAACACGGTGCCCACAGGAACATCCCATAACTGGCCTCCCCCTTCTCCACCAGCTCCTTCAGTTCCTCCCAATCCACGGGCTGGGCCGAGGCCAGGTTCTGGAGTTTCTGTCCAGACTCCAAGGCCCGTGAGGTCTCATGGCAGTCTATCCTGATGCAAATAAGAGAGTTGGTGTGTGACACTTCTGGAATGACAGGACAGCCTCAGATGCCCTGCCTTCCTTCCCCAACCATTCGCCAGGCACTGGATAGGAACAAGACGGGCAGCCAGACCCCGGGAACTTGTGGCCAAACGACCCGACTCTTCAGTCTGGGTATCCGCAGTTTCTGGATGGCTGCATAGTTATGGTGACGGCTGGTCCTTTCTCACATGATCCATTCTGAATGAAATCATTTCTGGACAATGTCACAGATGCTCAGCCTTGTTACGCAGAGCATGGCTGGGACTGAGGAACCTTTTACCCATGCCCTGGGAATGCTCTCCTGAAGGTTCCTTAGTGAACAGAGGCAGCAGGGGGCGCCCTTGGGGCCTGCAGATAACGGAAGGCTCTGTCTTGCCCTGAGCCCACTTCTGCACTGAGCCGAGCCTGGCTGAGCTGCTACTTTAAAACAAAACAAAAAAAATACGGGGCGCCTGGGTGGCTCAGTGGATTAAAGCCTCTGCCTTCAGCTCAGGTCATGATCCCAGGGTTCTGGGATCGAGCCCCACGAGCCCCACGAGCCCCACGAGCCCTGCGTCGGGCTCTCTGCTCCGCAGGGAGCCTGCCTCCTCCCTTCTCTCTCTCTGCCTGTCTGTCTGCCTACTTGTGATTTCTCTCTCCCTGTCAAATAAATAAAATCTTGAAAAAAAAAAGCTATTTTAAAAAACAAAAAACAAAAAAACACAAATGAATAAACAAATAACAAAAAAACAAGAACTGCTCTATGCTGTCAAGCCATTGACTTCCTCAGCCCATTGGAGGGGGAAAAAACCGCTATGTGACAACACTGCATTTGCTATTTCTAACATACTCTGGGGTAGGAAAGTAGACTGAGCGTGACATTTATTTGTGTGAAGCTGAAGCCTGAGCTTTAGTGCATGGATTTTGTCTCCTGTGCTTTGGGTACTCAGAGGTCTTTGCTTCCTCTCTGCTTCTTTTCCTGCTCTAACTTCATGTGAGGAGGGAGGACACAACTCTCTGGACAAAGGAGGTCCACCAGTCTACAAATACTTATTTTTTGCCCTCGCTGCTCTAAGTTCAGCCTTCTCTAATTGGTAGGAATACAGTGATGAACAATCAGACGGTACCTGTTCTCAAGGAACTCACATTATAGTGACCGGAGACAAACATAAAGTAATTTAAGCCAGTCATAAATTCTATAAAGAAGAAAAAAAAAAAAAAACAGGACAATGTGGTTGAAGGTGACCCGATTTGGTTGTCTTATGTTATGTTGATTTGGGATGAGTTGGGTTGTTTTGAATGTGTTGGTCTGGGTTGTGTTGGGTTGGGTTCTGTTGGGTTGTGCTGAACCATGTCAGGTAGAGTTGACTGTGGTATTTGGGTTTTGTTGGGTTGAGTTGGCTGTGTTGATTTGGGTTATGTTGTGTTGGGTTGGGTCTTGTTGCATTGTGTTAAGCTGTGCTGTTTAGGTTGTGTTGGGCTGTGTTGGTCTGGGTTGTGTTGCATTGGGTTGGGTTCTATTGGGTTGTGTTGAGCGTGTTGGGTTGGGTTGCCTGTGTTATTTGGCTTCTGTTGGGTTGTGTTGGATTGGCTGTGTTCGTTTGGGTTATGTTGGGTTGGGTTGGGTTGGGTGTTTTGGTGGCTGGATGGTGTTAGGGGGCTATTGCTTTAGCTACTGTGGTCAGGAAGACTTCACAAAGGAGGTATATTGATTTGGGAGTCAAAAGATGGAGGAGGAGGCAGCCGTCCTGGGCAGAGAGAAAAGCCTGGTTGCTCTCTGTTTCTGCCTGTTGGACGGCTATAGATGTTTTAGGTTTATCCTCTTTTCTTCCTAAGAGATAGGCCTTCAAAGGCAGAGACCAGTCATTTTCTCCTTTTTGAAATGGCCTGGACCACACAGAGCCCAGAAATACAGCTAACAGTCTTCTGTACCTGCTCCTGCCAGAGCAAGAAGGCTGATATTCAGATGGAAAACAGTAGCCTTGCCCTGTGTGGAGCAGGGGTGTAAGGGGCAGGCTGTCCTTGGATTGGGGTAAAGAAAGCTCTGGTGTGGTTGAGGGACAGTCGCATGGTCCCAGCTTTGGCCACCAGCCAGGGTACAAGCCCTGCTTTCCCAATCTCTCCCCAGGAGCCCTCACTGACCTGCACGCGGGCCTCGGTGAGGTCTGTCCTCATGGCCAGCTGCTCCCGGGCATACACGTCGGGGTAGTGGGTCTTCTGGAAGACCTTCTCCAGTTCCTCCAGCTGGTAGCTAGTGAAGGTCGTTCGGTTCCTCCGCTTCTTGCCCTTGTTGCTCTCAGAATCGGCCTTCTCCAGTGGGCTGGGGAGGTCGGTACTGGCCCGGTCCTGGGGCCCCTTCACTCCAGCCTCCTTCACACTGAGGTAGCTGCTGTCCATCCCCACGGTGTCAGAGTCGGGTGGCAACTCTGGCTCACCCAGGGAGCTCTCTTTGGCTGAAGGGGAAGACACAAGGTCAGAAACCAATGACTGAACCAAGTAAGAGAGGAGGGAGGGACAGGGAGAGCCCTCCCCTGCCATTCTCCTGTCGGCATCACACTGGATGCGAGGGTGGGAGTTCCTGGTTCTAATCCTGACTTGCCATTAACATGCTGTGTGACCTTGGGCAAGTCTGTTTCCCTCTCTGAGCCACTTTGCCATCATCTCAGAATGGACCTTTTTTAGCATCAACATTATATGACTCTGGAACAGCCAATCTGATCTCTTGGACCTTTAATCCCTGCTCCCACCGACTCTGGGCTCCTCCATCTAGAAGGACCCCCTTTGCCAGAACTTCTGCGTTGGGCCTGGGGAATGCTGATCCAGTGCCTCAGATCTCCAGGGGAAGGGAGAGCTAATTCAGCAGCCATGTCTGGCCCAACAGGGCAGGGCAGGGGCAGGGAGGAGGCCGGTATCGAGACAGACAGGAATGCCCTTCCTATCCAGGCCTGGTCCTGTCTGGGCTCAGTGGAAGTTGCGGAGAAGAATCCCCAGCCCGAAGAATCCAGCATGAGGGGTCACGCGCTTGTCCTTCACTGGTTTCACCTACTGTCCAGGCAGGGTCCTGCCTGCTTGAAGCTAGTGACGCATTTACTAGGGAAGCTGGGCGGGCATCTGCATCCCCAGGATGCTGACGTGTGTGCCCCACTAGAGTCACACTAAGCTCAGACCCGGGCCCCCAGCCACCCCATCTGCCAGGATGGGGCTCTACTGGGTGATTCGTAGATGCCCAGTGCTGGGCAGGACCAATAGCTCTATGGAGGTCAGGGAAGAGGTGGTGGAGGCCAGCTGGTGGGGAGTGGGGAAGGGAGTAACTTGTCCACGTCCAAATGGCCCAGTTAGCACCCTGGGCAGACACGCTTGCCTCAGAGTGAAGGTTAGAGTGTGGACTCCGGAGCCTATGGAGGGTATGACTCCCACATGGACCTCGCTCCAGCTGTGAACTTGGGACAGTTCACTTAACCTCTGTGCCTCAGTTATCCCCTCTGTAAAATAGGGATGAAGATACTTGTAGGCTCTTCCTGCTGGGGCACTATAGGGTTAAGGAGGCCAACAGGCAAAGCCCTTAGCACAGCGCCGGCTACGTGGGTTTCTGTCCCTATCGGTGTATCCCCAATTCCAGTATGGACTTCCGACCTGCAGAGGACTCTGGCCCCGGAGAAGTCTTCCCAGCAGGGGGGCCCTGCCCAGAGCATCTGGGTGCACGACCAGGGTGCACGAACAGTGGGTGCTGGCCTGGTGTCCGGAGGCCGGTGGGAGCCCTTCTCTGCTGCACCGCCCATCCCGGCCCGTGTGGTGAGGATCTCACGCCAGCTCTGATTACAGTAAGGCCTCCAGGGAGCACTGGAGAAGGCCTGCACACGCACAAGCTTTGACGGTCGCACACACGCGTGTTTGGTGTGAGCGCCTCTTCTGGGAGCAGGTCCACATGGTGGGCATGGAGTGTCAGGACGATGCCGCTGGCTCAGGTCTCCCGACTCCGTCCGCAGCCTGGGGGCTGAGGCTGTAGGCTGGCTCTCCCCCCAGCTTCCCCTGTGCCCTTCCCCTAATGCTGGGAAGGGGTGAGGGACAGCTGCCTGTCAGCCCCATCCCTCTCTCCGAGGCCCCGATGAAGGGGGTGGAGGTGAGTGCTTGGAGCCGACCCGCCCGCGGCATCGGGAGGCCATGCGAGGGGGCCCTTGGCGGCGCTGATGCCACAGGGAGGGCGGCAGCCCCCAGGCATCACGCAGGACACCCACGTGAGCCCGGGCACACGCATACCGCCACTGCTGCGGTGACAACATTATGCAAACTGCAGCTGGCAGCCGGGCCAAGAGCTTTCAGCGAAGATATTTATCTTGCTGGCAGACAAACAAGTTTTATGTTTTGGGTTTTTTTTTTAAGAGAAGAAATCCCACCCAGCCTCACCAAAAATAAACATCTCTGTTATGCAATTTCCTGGAGGCCAGACTGGGGGGCAACCCCTGCCCCTCCTGCCCCCGCACCGATCTCCGGGCCCCATCCCATGACCCCACGGACCTTTCGAGTGTCCTCTGGCATCCGGCCTGGGGTTGGGACCACCCTGCACAGCAACAGGGAATGGGCTGCATGGGGAGCTCTGTGCTAGAGAGACTGAGGGTTGTAGGGACCAGTCCAAGCTCTGAGTTTTAACTGGGGGTAAACTCACACCAGAGAGAGCAGGCAATGTGTGCCTCTAGCCCCCCCCCCCCCCGTCCTCTCCTCCTACCCTGTGGGCTTGGGGCCTCTTCCCAGGGAGAGAGGGGTAGGGGCAGAGGAAGAGGAAGGCAGGGGCCTCACATAATCAAGGAGTCCTGCTTTGCTCCTCCTGGGTGTGCGAGGACCAGCCTCTGAGGACGACGAGGGAAACCCCTCAGTGTTGACCCCGTTCTAGGCTTAGCCGGTTGGGGGGCAGCAGAAAGTCCAGTCTTCTAGGGTGAGAAGTAAGAATCCAGGTTCTCAACCCTCCAGACACCGACTGAGACCGAGCAAGTCGGGGAGAATTGGAGAGACAGCACGGGGTGTGCAAAGACCACCAGACCAAGCTAGGAGGTCTGCTCTTGGGCCCGGCTCTACCATGATCTGCCTGTGACCTCAGATGACTCTTCTCACATCCCAGAGTCTCATCGGCAGCTGGAGCTGCCGTGCCCCATCTGGAGTGTGGCACACCTGAGGCAGGGGTGTGCCACAGCCTCGGCCTAGCGGAGTGTCCCTCCGCCTTTGTCACCCCTGGGGGCCTTTCCTTAAGATCTGGAATGGCAAGAAGAGGGGAGCAGAATGGGGGCCAGTCTGGGTCCAGGCAAATGTTGGCCAATAGGAAAGCCTTAGAGATGGAAGGAATTCTGGCAAACTGATGCTTCCAGGTCCTCAAGGAAGAGGGAAGAGAGCCTTCCCATCTCAGTCTTCACTGTTGATCATTTTGCTTTAAATTGGGAGGCTGGGCCTCTAATTTAGATGACAAAGAACAATGCCCCAAGGTCCCATGGCTCACCCCCAAGAATCCCAGATTTGGGGCGGGAGGGGGAGGTCTATGTCAAACTCCTTCTACCCTGCAGCTTCTCCAGCAAGTGGGGCCACACGGGCTGTGGGGACAGAGAGCTCACTGCCATCAGGACACCTGCCATTCATCCTCAGCTCCGGCCTACGTCTGTCTCCTAGAGGTTTGGCTCACTGGTCTTGGCTCTGGCTCTCCCGGGTCTTCCCCGAGATGGGCGCCACACCTCCCAGAGCCTTCTGTCCTCCTGTCTAAACAGCCGAGGTTCCCACTGCTGGCCCCAAGTTTAACAAGACTGACACGGGGGGCTGCTAGGGACGGGTTGCATGATGGTTTTGGGGCCTGGGCAAAGCCAGCAGTTTGCTCTCCGACCGAACAATCCTGAGGAGCTGGGTGGAGAATCAGGTGGGTGGCCCAGGGCCAGGAGTGCTGGGTTAGGATCCCGCTTGCCCTGCAGTGCCCTCCTCAACAAGACAGCCGTTGGAACCAGAGAAGCCCACCACTTGGGCTGAAATACTCTTCACCAAAGGTTCCCACTGACTTCCTTGGTCTCCCTCACCTGCACCTCTGGTCACCTGCCTGGAATGGCTTCCTTTCCAGCTGACCTGCAAGATCCCATCAAGTATCAGCTCCTCCAGGAAGTCCTCCCAGACTGCGACAACCCTACAGACCCCTTTGGCCTCTGCTCAGCCTCTCCCATCACTGCCCGTGTTTCTGAACAGTATGTAATCAAGCCCCAGGTGTCCATTCCTTCCTCTAGCACATCAGTTCCCGGACAGTTGGAACCTCATGTCACGGACCTGGGCTTCGCCCAGGATGGGGCAGATGGCAGATGTGCTGTGAGAAGTTGCTGGAGAGTAAGTGGACAATTTCTAACGAGCAAACAACGCCGAGTCTGTGCAGCTACCTTTGTGTGCCTACCATGTGCCGGCCGTGGCAAGCCACCAGCAGAAGGTGCTTGTTGAACCCACGAGTGGACCAGTTCATCCTGCTACATGAGGAGGAGACAGGTGGGTAGGACACGGGAGAAAGGGGCTTGCATTTGCGAGTGCCTCTGTGAGCAGCTGGCATCAGGAGACACAAGAGGAGACGAGACAGTGGACCAACACGGCCGGCGGAGCATGTGCCCATGTGCGGCCGGCGGGAAACACGGAGCATCAGGGCAGCAGACGCAGAAGCAAAGGGATGGGATTTAAGGAAGGGGCTCTAGAACGTAAACGTCCAGGGAACCCAGTCTGAGATCTGCTGGGGGCCAGCTCCGTACCCGCCATGATGCCATGGTGGGGAGAAGGCCACCGGGAGACCCTCTGTCGCCCCGCTTCTGGGCCAGCCCTCTTCAGGGACCAGAGCACTGTGCTGCACGAGGCTGAGCAAGAGCAGAGCCCCCTGGGCCAGACCACCCGCCTGCAGCTCTGGCTGCCCCACCACCACTTCCAATGGGACTCTGGACTGGCGCCATGTGGATGCCCCACCCACAGTGTGGAGGGGGCTCTGTCCCTGTCTCAGGGGCCCAGGGCAAGGTCATCCTGATCTGCTGCTTCCCAGTGGAATGTCTTGAGGTGGCTATAAACCGCAGATGACCCAGAGGAATCAAGCAATGTGTGTACGTAAAACACCCAGGGTGACCAGTGGCTGCCCCTCCAAAGGTCTGCCTGCAACGGCAGCCATGATGGTCGGCTCGCCCTTCAGACGACCCTAGGTCAATGTCTCCACCAACCACTTCTGACGAAGTAGCAGCATTTAGCTTGAAGATATATTGCACATCAGGAGCCACAGAAGGCCTCCAACCTCTGCCTGAACTCCGAGAAATACAAGAGATGGAAAACCTGTCTTTTTTCCATTCCCCTTTTTTTGCTGTCCTGTTTCAACCCAATGACGTCACTCTAACCTAGTCTAAACTTTTTTTTTTTTATATATACGAAAGCCCTGGAGAGATTTCCGAGGGTGACTGTGATTTTTTTTTTCATGGCTGTGATTTCAAGAGGATGCACTTCTGAAGCGAGGAGGGTGCGGGAGGGCTCTGTGGGCTCATTCTTCCCCTGTGCACAGACGCACACCCGCAGGCACAGGGCACAAGCCTGCAGCTGTGAATGGGTGTGCGGAACATGTGTGTGGTTGCCTGCGGACAGTCTGAGTGCAGGCCCACGAGCAGAGTGTGTGCGGCTGAGTCTGGAGATTTGTGCAAGCGAGGGTGACTTTACAGATACACATAGGTGAGTACGGATGCGGGAAGTGTGTGTGTGTGTGTGTGTGTGTGTATTAGTTGTGCACAGGCCAGTGCATGTGGTGTATATGTCTAAGGGGTCTGAGTAATTGTATCCTCCATGGTTTTGATTACATCTATTTTCCCTCCAAACATCTGCTTTGTGGGGGACACGCCGCTCTCTCTGTTCCCGGGTGAGTCGGCCTCACACACCCCTGTGGCAGAGCACACTGGGCCGATGTAATCTCCTTAAACAAAACAGGCCAGCATGAGGCCCTTTCATGCTATTTAAAGGGCACTGACTAAAAACCCCCGCTGCTGTCCAAACAGTCCTGTGGGGGCAGGGCAAAGGTGAAAGGTGAGCCATTGATCACGTCCTGGACCCACCTCCTCTGCCCTGGCGCTCCCGCTCCCGGGGCTCCCAGCTCCATGCAGAGCTCAGCCTGGATGTCCCTGGTTTAGGTCCAGGCCCACTCGCTAACGCCAAAGGGGTAGCAGGAACTGGGGGTACATTTCAGCGGTCTCACCTGATGATGGCAGACCGGGTCCCCACCCTCGGGGACCTGCCGACCTGCAGGGGAGAGCCAGAGGTGGAAGCTTGGGTGCTCGGGGTGGCCCCCACCGGTGACATGGGCACCCCTGCTCACCCACACCAGCTCTGAACACGCCTCTTGAAACAGAAAGTCGGAGGCGCTGTCACAGAGCCCGGGAGACTAAGGAGACCCGCGGGCCACGTGTGGTGTGTTGGATCGGCTCCTGGAGCAGTGAAAGGACAGCAGGGACACAACTAGTGACCTCTGAATAAAGGACGGGGCTTAGTTAACAGTAGTATGAAAGGAGAAAAAAAAAAGAAGTGGGCAAAATATGTAAATAGATACCTCACCCCAAAGGACCTACAGGCGACAAAAAAGCATGAAAACACGCTGGACAAATTATCCAGTCCCGAAATGCAAAGTACGAGCCCCGTGAGACAGCCCCATGCACCGACTGCCACGGAATTAAAACCCCGGGTGGCACCAGGTGATGACGAGGACACGGAGCCACGGAAAGTCTCCCACGTCGTTGGTTGGGAAAACAGAGAAGCAGTTCTATAATTAAACCCACACTCCCCACGTGACCCAGAGATGCTGCTGCGAGGTGTTGGCCCGGAAGATGTGAAGACTGATGTTCACCGAACCTGCCTGCAAATGCTTAGAGCGGCTTCGGTCAGAATCACTCCACACTGGAAACAACCCAAAGGTCCTCGAACAGGTGAATGCATAAGCAAACTGGAACCACCACATGAGGGGCTAGAGACTCAGAGATAAAAAGAATGAGCTATTACACAGTCAGTGGCAGGAATAACTCTCAAAAGCAGCATTAAGGTCTGTAAAAGAGGCCAGACTCAAAATTTACATATGTATGACTCTGCTTATTTATCCCAGGACATCCGGGGAAAGACAGCAGCAGGAGGATGGAGAGCAGATCACTGGTTGCCAGGGGCTGGGGAAGGGGGAGGGCTGGTGTGTGAGTACGTGAAACTGCATGGGGATGTGTTGAGATTCATAAAACCATACACCACCCCCTGATTTTAATTTTGCGGCACATTATTTGAAAAAGGAAAGACACGTAAACTATAGAGAAAATATAAAACTGTGTTTTCATATGTTACAGAAAAACTAACTAATAAAAAGTTTGTATGTCTTCACCCAGAAATTCCACTTCCAGGAATGTAGCCTAAAGGAATCTTTATGGCTGGGCATGAAGAATTTGCTAGAGAGAAAGTTCATCATGGCATCTTTATACAGAAAAACCAAAAATAACCAAAATATCCAGTAATAGGAGACTGGTTAAATAAAGGATTCTATTTCCATAAATAGAAGATCCTTCCTGATATTCCATATTCTGCAAACTGTTTCTTGGCTTTGCACACACATTATTATGTATTTATTGGAGATTTTTTCCCTTTATTACCTCTCTCTGCTTTCCATAAAACAGAGAGTATATCTGAATATATTTGTTTTGTGTACCCCTGTCTAACGTCAACTATCATGGCTGGCATGCAGTAGGTATTCAATAAACACTTGATGAACAAATGAATGAAACTAATATAAAAGAACAGTGTTTTCACATCTGGAAGGATGTTCGGGGTGTCGTAAATAAATCTCATCTTTAAAAAAAATGCAGAAGGGGTGGAATATCTGTCCTTAGAAAATTCTAGAACTTTCTAGAGGTGGGAATATAGGTATATGGGTTGATTTTTGTTCCTTTTTTTTTTTTCCTGGTCCGAATTACTTTTCTATTTGTCTTACCATGAAATAGAATTGCTTTTATCATTATATAAAATACTATTTGAAACCAAGGATTAGAATCCCAAAAGATGACTGAACTCTGCTGTGAAGTTTTGGGGGGTGGGAGATGAGCACCAGTAGGGGTGCAGTGGAGAAAGGATAGGGATGCTTCAGAGAAAGGCCCTTTTATGGGGGGGAATGGCCGCTGTCCTCACAAACTGGGCCCCCTAGGACTTTGCATTCTCTTGGGCTCTGGAGACTTCCAGATTATAGGCTTATGTTCACCTCCTAAAGGGTTTCTCTGCCTTCAGGCCTCAAATACAACCAGACATACACATCTGATTGTACTGCAACCTACTCTAAAGGCTTTCACTGGTTCCCCAGAGCTCTCACTGGGATCGCAGGTAAACTACAGGGTGCTCAGTCAAGTTAAAATTTCAGAGAAACAACGACTAATTTTTAGTATAAGTACGTCCTCGAGATTGCATGGAAAATACTGACAGTAAAAATTACTCATTGTTTATTTGAAAATTCAAATTTCACTGAGCATTCTGAGTTTATAGTTAGGTTTTTGTTTTGTTTTGTCTTGTTTTCCCCTAAATCTGCCAACCCTACCGATCAGGCTTGCTGTGACATTCATGATTCCCCAGGCGGGTCTGACCCCTGCCTGCTTCGTAGACTCATATTTTCTCCCACTCTCTGCCTCTCTCTCCTAGTCCCTTCTAGTCCCACGGACCAGTCCTTTCATTCCCCCAGAGCGTCACACTAATATAACAATTATCCAAGTTCCCACGTGGAAAAATGGTAAAAATCAATCAGCGAAGTGAAGATACGCCAAGAGACGGAAACTATACCACACACACACATAGTAAGCACCCCCATGCAGACACGTTTCTTCGCACACATTTTTTTTTAAACCTAACACTCTCTCCAGGACATCTTTCCACGCTGTTCTTGATTCTTCCATCACCCCATTTGAATTGGCTGCATGTGATTCCTCCACAGGGACAAACTCGGTCTAGCCAGTCCCCTACTGCTGGGCACCCGGGTTTCTGACTGTTTCAAGGATAACAGGCCCGCGATGAACATCCTCGTCGTTAAATCCTTCCTCCATCATGGTGATTTACATTAGAAGGAGCTCCAAGAACGACTGGATCAGATCGTGTTCACATTTGAAGGTCTCTGATCAACAGGGCCAAACTGCCTTCCAGAGCCATGAGTCTCCCCTTGGCTACCCATGTGCCACCCGCTTCAGGATGAGGGGTGTCCTGGCACATTAAGCATCTCTGCCAGTGTGATAAATGAAAGTGAGATCTTGGTTGAATTTATATTTTTATTACCGGCAAAGTTGAATCTTTCATCTGTTACATTCCTTCTTCTATGGATTGCTTTTAGTGCACTCCCAAGGTTCAGGGCCAGGATGACCCCTTCTCTTTCCCTGACCCCAGGGCTGGGCTTAGCTCTTAAATACTGAGTTCTTTGCTTTCAAGTGCTTGTGTCGGGTCCTGTCCTCCGCTTGAGTGTGAGAGGTTCAGAGCAGCACATCCCTGATGCATCGCTGGGGCTCGAGGTGGACCTGCCTCCTTCTGCCTTTGGGAGCTCTGTATGTCCTGCTGGGGGTGACCCAAGGCACCTGCAGGACAGGGAGCGAGCCACAGGGCTGGGCTCCAGATCCAGGAGGGCCCGGGTCCCTTGGTGCACACTGTTGTATGGGTGGCGTGGCTGAGGCAGGGAGGTGGGAGAGTGGGCTCAGGAACCCACCTAGCCATGGGGCAGGGCATAAAGGACCACAGCCAACCTTGCTGCCTCTATGGTCCTGCACAGAACTCTTGGCTTCTCTGTGTTCTCATTTCAACAAGTATTACTTGGCTCCCTGCCAGGGATGGGGGAAGGGGCTATGGAGGGGCACAGTCCCTGTGGGAAGCCACAGCTGAGGAGGAGTCACCAGGCCCTGGGATGCGCACAAAGCTCAACCACAAGTCGAGCTCCCTGGTCCCCTGCTTCCTTGAAGGTTCTAGAGCCCCACTCCTTGCCGCCAGGCTCAAGGCTGCAGTTGCTGGTCTTGCCACCAGGAGGCACTGCAGTCCCAGTGAAGTTCCTCAGGGTGGACGTGGGCCCCAGGGCCCCAGGCCTTGAGGAGGTTTCTAGAAGTCTGCTTGAAGACCAAGGCCCGACCTGGGAGGGTTTGCCAGACAAACAGCTATCCAGCCCTACTGTGCGTCTGCCACTGTCCTAGCTCCCCAAGGGACACAGAGATGAATGACATGGGTCTCCGTCCTCTCCCCACAGAGTTCATTCCTCCACCGGTTCTGGGGCTTTTCACATTCTTGACTGATTTTGACCCCCTCAAAATTCCCATGTGGTGGCTCTCTTGAGAATCCTCACCCCACAGATGGGTAAGCTGAGGCTCGGAGAGCAAGGACTCGTTGAATGTCACCAGCAACCGAGGACAATTTATTCCCCCAAGTTGTCCTTTGTGGAGACCCTGGGGAATCCTGGGTCCTCCAGCTGCTTGCAAAGGAGCCATACAGCCGCCCCCCCCCCGGCCCCAGCACCCCCGGTGGTGTCTTCTATGGCCCTGGCAGATCTCTGTGGGATCCTCTAAGTTGGGGGGGGTTCAGCAGAGGGAGGGGCTGAGGCCCCTCTATCTTCACTCTACCCCCACACAGAAGCCCTCCCTGTTCTTCCCACAGGGGCTGGGTTGGGGAGTGGTCTTCTTCTGGCCCAGAGGATTAGGGGGGCACTTCCCAGGACTGAGGAAGGAACTGCCACTAAAAGCCAGTGACAGGGCCTTTGGCTTGAACCCAAGCCTAGGACGCTCATCGCTCATCACGCTGTGGCAGTGTGAAATGCGCTGGGACACTGAGTCCAGCAAGAGGAAATGGTAGGAGGCAGAGCTCAGGTTCAAACCCCCAGCCTGGGGCATTTTCTCTGCGTGGCTGGGATGGGGCAGCTAGGAGACAGGATCAAGACAAAGGGGCAAGACCCAGAGTCCCAGAAAGCCACTTCCCTCAGCTGCTTCTACAGGGGTCCCAGCGTCTCCCACCTTCAGCACCGACCCTGATAGAACTCTCTCGAACAACTGGGCCCTCCCATGGGGATCCATGCCTTTTCTCGGGACCTTGATTTTGGGGTCTCCTCCATCCCCCAGCTTGCCCCTCATTAATTCTCGCCCCAGCACTAAGTCTTGTTTTGTGTTCATTCTCGGCTAAATACCGAAGGATTCAGAGGAACGTGGTATGCGTGTGCAGCTCCCTCTTGATCAGTGCCAAGGACACAACACGTATGTGTATGTTTATAAATCAGCACACATGCGTACACCCCGAGAGCCTGCAAGAGAGATTGACAAGAACACAGATGCAGCAAAATGTCAACATTTGGGGACTCGGCACAATGGGGATCTGGGGGTTCCTTGTCCTCTGCTTGTAACTTTTCTCTACGTCGGAAACTATGCCCAAATTAAAAAAAAAAAAAAAACAACTTTAAAAAAGAAGTATGTGGATAGTGCTGTATTGTATATTTGACAGCTGTTAAGAGAGTAGATCTCAGAAGTTCTCATCCCAAGAAAAAAAAACTTATGGTAACTATGGGAGGTGACAGACAGTAGCAAGGCTTACTGTGGTGATCGTTTCTGAATATACCCAACTATCAAACCATTATGTTGTATACCCGGAACTGATATCATGTTGTATGTTAATTATATCCCCATTTAAAATGTTTTTACATAAATTTAAAAAAAGATTATGGTTACAAGGAAAAAAAGTTATGTGGGCATGAATAGGAAGAAATCACTTTACGCAGGAATCCCCACTCTGTAGGCGGCGCCAGTAGTGACACGCACAGGGTGTGCGTGGAAGCGTCATGAGCGACCACGGCCATCCACGGCCTTACACGTGGGCCTGCACACCCACAGCAAAATCCCAAGGCAGATGCCAGCTCTGGGGATGAACCCTACCTCCCCAACCCTCTGAAAACCCTTACTTCCTCAGATGGGACAGGTGACCCGGTTGGAGCAGGTGATTTTTCTAGCAGCATTTCTAAGACTTGTAGGAGGCGTATTTTGTTAGCGGGGGGGGGAGGGGGGGGGGGGGGGTGGGTGTCAAGCTACCATTGGGACTTAAAAGTAAAAGAGGTACTTTATTTTTTGAAGCTCTTATAATTTCAGTTTTCTTAAAAGTGGTATGAAGGAAGGAGGCTTCCTTGCATCTAAGAAAAAAAAAAAGAATGATAAGAAAAGCACTGACAGGAGCTAACAGGTGGAAGCAAACCAATAAATAGCACATGAATGGATAAGCAAACAGTGGTCTCTCTGTGTGATGGAATATTCTTCAGCCTTAAAAAGGAAGGAAATTCTGACCTGTGCTACTACACAGAGGAAACATGAGGACAGGCTGGTAAGTGAAATAAGCCAGTCACAGAAAAGCTTCCCCGCATCCCCGGTACCTAGAGGGGTCAAGTGCACAGAGACAGAAAGTAGATGGTGGTGGCCAGGGGCTGGGAGGGGGATGGGA
The DNA here is from genome assembly GCF_022355385.1 of Mustela nigripes. Classification (NCBI taxonomy): domain Eukaryota; kingdom Metazoa; phylum Chordata; class Mammalia; order Carnivora; family Mustelidae; genus Mustela; species Mustela nigripes. Next base: position 652,995 of record NW_026739491.1, read on the forward strand.
AGTTAGTGGTTAGGGGGTACGGAGCTTTGCTTTTACAAGATGAGAAGTGCTCTAGAGAGACACCGCAGGGATGACTGTACAACACTACTAATATATTTAATACCACTGAACTATGCCCTTAAAAATAGTTAATATGCCCTTAAAAGAGTTAATGTGTTAATTATACTTTAATTAAAAATAGTTTTAAGATGGTCAATTTTATGTTATATGTATATCTTATCAAAATTAAAAAAATTGAAAAAAGAAAAGAAAGTCCCCTACCCAGTGTCCCTTCAGGCCTTTGTCCTGGCTTTGGCTCACTCTGTCCAGGGCTAGGTCCCCTCCACCTCCCAGCTTACATACACCCCAGATTCCTTCTCTTGTCCTCTCTCGATACTGTGTCTGGGTTTGTGTCTGTTCACCCCCTCATCCCTCAGTTCACTCGGGTGTGCGTTCACGGAGCGCTTCCCCAGGGGTCGTGGCCTTATGAAGGGGACAGACAGGTAAAGGTGACCAGTTGTCCCGGAGCCCAAGGGGCAGGAGCACTCACTGTGTCCTGGGCACAGTGGGGCTCATAAGGAACAGTGGTCAGTTCTACTTGAAAAGGTCAGGGGATCAGGCTCCTGGATGGCTCAGTGGGTTAAAGCCTCTGCCTTCAGTTCAGGTCATGATCCCAGGGTTCTGGGATGGAGCCCCGCATCGGGCTCTCTGCTCAGCAGAGAGCCTGCTTCCTCCTCTCTCTCTCTCTGCCGGACTCTCTGCCTACTTGTGATCTCTGTCTGTCAAATAAATAAATAAAATCTTTAAAAAAAAAAAAAAAAGAAAAGAAAAGGGCCGGGGAGGCTTCATGACAGTGTGGCCTTGAACTGAGTATTGAAAACCAAAGAAGTCTTGGCAAGACATGTTACATTTCCTGGTAAAACAGGACACTTCCAACTCTCCAGACTAGGCAGGTCTTAATGACCAGGGAGGAGCCCTTCCCCCAGGGCTGGGGACAATAATCAGAACAATTACATAATCTCTCTGAGCAGTACCAACCCATCCCCTAGTTCATGGAAAGCCCACTTATGACCGAACACTGTAACATTGCGTCCTGATGTTTGCCACATTGGGTGGGGGTCTTAACTTTAGTAAGAACCCACACCCTGTTAGCAGCTCCTCAAGAAGACTAGAAGTTTCCCAGTTCCTTCCTTCCAGGCCTAGCCCAGGTATCAACCTCCAGTTTGGCCTCCCATGGCTGGAGGAGATCCTGGTTTGTTTGTTGTTGTTGTTGTTTTTAAGATTTTATATATTGATTGACAGAGAGAAGCAGCAGAGGGAGAGGGAGAAGCAGGCTCCCCACTGAGCAGGGAGGCTGATGCGGGACTCGATCCCAACACCATGGGATCATGACCTGAGCTTTATGAAGGCAGACGTTGAACTGACTGAGCCACGCAGGTGCCCCAGATCCTGATACCTTCCAAGGGATAGGGGACCCACCCAGGGCCAGAGAGGCAGATATGGCCTCCCAAACTCTCCCTTCCGCACAGCAAGAAGCCCCAGAGCTCAGGAACCACACTGGGCCACCCCCCTCCTTACAGGCAGGATGAGGAGGCCCTGAGCCTTCACACAACCTACCAGTGGAAGATCACGGTCTCCTGATTTCAAACCAGCCCTGTGGTCACCTGCGCACTGCCCCTCTCCACCTCCGCCAACTACACAGCCTTGGGCTTGTCCCTAAACATCTCCCACAGAACCCCTCTGAGCTCCATTCCTCCTCTGTAACAGGGAGAAAACCTGCATCCCCAGCCCCCCCACCCCCCACCCCCCATAGAGACACAAAATAGCACTTTCAAACCCAAGGCAGACCAGGCTGAGAAGCTTAAATCCTGCACTTGATGAAATGAAATGAATGCGAAATCTTCGGAGTCCAACAGACTTGATTTCTGATTCTGCCACTTATTTGCTTCACTCATGCACTCTTCATTCATTCATTCATTCACTCACTCACTCACTCACTCATTCATTCATTCATTCAGCAACATTTCTGGAGCACCAGCTTTGTGCGTGCCAAGTCCTTGGTGGTGGAAATACAAAGCTGGATAAAGACCCCTTCCTTCAAAGGCCCACAGGCATCAGGGGGACTGGCTACGGTGCAGGGTGCTGGACAGGACAGGGGCATCTAGGCCAGTCTCAGTGGGGGTGGGGGGATATTTTTAGGGGCCAGTCCAGATCTCTATATAGGAGGGGCTTTGAAGCAACAGTCTGATTGGAGAGGTCTGTTGATGCCGTGCTTTGCTTGCACTTTATGCAAGTGTCGGTTTTCCCGATCCAGGAAACAGAGGGAGTCGAAAGATTACAGGGAGGGCTCCCAAACCACCCATAGTTCTGTCGCCAAATGGTGTGAGTTGGCCTCTGGGTGCCGCCTCCCCTGTAAAGTCAGACCAATATGGTCTGCATCCCAAAATGGGTATGAGTTTTGAATGAAGCAGAGTACAAGCTGCAGATCCCTGTCCGAGACAGTTGGCCCTTCTCAGTGGTAGTCCTACAGCAGAAATCAATACAATTTTTATTTGGGGCCAAGTTAGGCCAGGACGCTTGCAGGAGCAAAGCAAAGACGCTCCAGCTGCAACTGTCTCCTTCTGATAAATTCACATTTATAGCAAAGACTGTCCATGGGCTGAGACACTTGAAACCACTGTAAAAACGACATGTTAAATTTATTTTGTCTTATATTTACTTAAAACTTCTAGTGTTTTAAAAAAAGACCCTTCCATAAATACATTTTAGCGTAAGGCACACTGCAATGTGAAAGGAGGAATCTTAATCACTGCACTGATGACCAAGTTCAGGTCCATCGTGAACTACTTAAAAAATCCTTGCTTCCACGGACACTCTTGGCGACATCTGGCCTCTGCTGGCACCCCAACGTTTAATTGCTCAAGAATTTCTCAGTGGGAACATCTAGTGCCTTCGACCCACTGTATCATCGGAAAGGCATCTGGGGTGGGCAGTGGTAAGAGGGGCCATTCCAGAAATGTACCACTTGCTGCTGTCACGGAGAAACTAAGCTCGCTGATTCAGGGCCAGGTCCCGGACTCCTTCTGTCACCTTCCTAGGCTGGTGGGACCTCCTCCTTGTGGATTCCCTGCCACACCCTCCTTTGAGTTTCCCTAATGGCCCCGACGAGCTAAATCGCTCATCACACAGCATTGCAAGAGGAGATGGGCAGCCTCCGTCATTGGACAGGACCCTCACCGGAGGCAGGGATGGGGTCTTGCCCTGTTCCCTTACCCTCATGCCCCCCCCCCCAGCAAATACTGTTGCACTGAACTAATCTCTTTTTTAAAAAAATAATTTATTTATTTATTTATTTGAGAGAGGGAGAGAGAAAGTATGAGAGGGGAGAGGGTCAGAGGGAGAAGCAGATTCCCCACTGTGCAGGGAGCCTGATGCAGGACTCAATGCCATAACTCCAGAATCATGACCTGAGCTGAAGGCAGTTGCTTAACCAACTGGGCCACCCAGGCACCCACACTGAAATAATCTTGTTAAATTACTGAACGTCTCAGCCTGTGGAAGGACCATGTGGGTTTGCAGAGAATTTCTTCTTTCACCAAAATCGAGCGTTCTCTTTCTCTGAATGTGTTTGTTCAAACCTAAAGAATCATTTGTATGCTAAAAAAGCCAAAAGACTTTTCTCCTCTTGGACAAGAAGAGAAAAATAATGGCTGAAGTCATTGAAAGGCTGCCAGTTAAGAGTTTTCTGAGATGGATGAAGATGGTAAGATTATTCAATCTCAGCTTTAAAAAATTCCACCTTTATAGATGGTTAAAATTACCAAATTTCTAGAACATGCTTGTATCTAAGCTATTGGTTAGGGCTTCCATCTAAGCGGCTGGAATTTGGAGTAGGTAAGTTCCAAGTGTTTTGCCCATCACATACAACTAGGCAAGTATAAATAATTCTCAATATTCCAATATTTACTTGTTGGTTGGAGAATGGTTCTTTCATTGACTTCTGCTCATCTGGACCGAAAGAAGTTTTCAAATAAGTCTCTGCCTTAAAATGCATGGTATGGGGCACCTAGGTGGCTCAGTCGGTTACGGGTCTGACTTCAGCTCGGGTCAGGCTGGCCTGGTTCTGAGGAGGGAGATGGGGTCTGTGCGGTCAAGATCTGTGGTCATCACTGTACTGGTGAGGGGAAGACAGTGTGCTGTACATTGAAAATCTGCCCCCAGATTTTCTGCCCGGAAATCTGCCTCCCCAGTTTACTGAGCTCTCCCACATGCTTGATCATGTCCAACGGCCACACCAGCATGATGTCACCAAGGTCAGGAGCATTGACCTGTAGGGCAGAGGGGTGGAGAAGAGCAAGGCCCTTTGACTTCAGGAGATCTGGGCTCTTTATCTGTAAATTAGGAGTCCTAATACCTCTTGAGGGATTTGAGTGCAAGATCTCAGGACAGGCTTGGCCGATGGGTGATGCTTACCAGCGCTCCCTTCATCGCAGATGGGTGTGCTGGGACCCAATGTGGGTGCAGCACCTCCCTGATAGGCCCTGAGCGGACACTCTCTTGTGCCTGGCCCTGAGTCGATGCAGGGATGAACACGCACCAAGCCTGCCCTCGGGGACCTCCAGGTCGGATGCTGTGGGATGTCTTCCAGATGGGGAAGAAAGAAAGTTGTGCCCCAGTTCAAGATGCCTGGGTGTGAGGTATGGCATATTTCAAAGGATTTTGTCAACCACCCAGTATACATTCAGTTATCCTTTGTCCATGTTCCAATTTTGTGTATCCAAGTCAACCGTAAGGGCCCATCAAAGTTTCTGACCAACCTGACATAGCCAGGGTTCCAGTGAAATCCTGCCAATAACAGCTCCTACTTACTGAGCACTTACTCTGTTCCAAGGACTGTTCTAAACTCTTTACCTGTATTAGCTTATTTAATTCTCGCGATACCCTAAAGGCAGATAGTATTCTTAGCCTCATTTTAGAGATGAAGAGGTTGAGGCAGAGAGGTCAGCCAGGTTGCCTGAGGCCCTTCAGCTGTACGGGCTGACATCTGTTTCCAGGTCCTGGCCCGGGAGCCCCCTGCCCCCCCCAAACCAAGGGCATCTAAAGCTTCAGGCTGCCTGTGAACCTCATGGGGAGGGGGGCGGCAAACACCATTTCTGTAAGATTCCAAGAACGCCAGAGAGCACACCTGTTCCTTGTCTCTGGGCAGGCAACTGGGAGACCAGGCTCAAGCAGGTGTCTGTTTAATCCTGGGGCTGGGGGGCCGCAAGGTGAGAAGTACAAGAGGGCCGCCTCCCCCAGCAGTGACGGCCACTGCTATATAGCTACCTCCTCTCTGGTCACCTACGGGTGGGGAGGGAGGGGTGCAGAATCATGTCTAATCTGGCCTCAGCCCCAGGCTCTGTTCCTGGCACAGCATTGGGGAGCGCCGGAGTGGACGCAGGTGGTGGCAAGAGCCTCTCAGGGGAATCAAACAGAAGATAGTCAAGGGGCAGGGGAAGCAGCATTGAGCTGGTTTGCGGTGGATGGGAGCTTCCCTCCTGGAGTTCCTCCCTGCTCCACCAGGAGGGGGCACTGGGAGCACCTTACTGAAAGAAGAGGTCCCAAATTTGAGCCTCTCAGAAGTGGCCCGAGGCCAAGGTTATATAATTCTGGCACTCTTGCCAATGGCTCTGCCCTCCACCCCTTCTTACCAGCTCTAGTTCCTGGAAAACAAACATGTCCCTGGGCTGAATCTCTTTGGCTACTTCGTCATTAACTCTGGAGGCCAGGGGCTGGACAGGATGACTTTTGAGGTTTCCCATATTCTGGGATTCTGGACTTCACCTCAGAAAGCCATGCCCGGGGCAGGGAGACAAACCAATGGAAAGGAAGAAAGAGCCTAGAAATAGACTCTCAAACATACGGCCAACTGATTTTCAGCAAAGGTGACAAGACCATTCAACAGAGAAAGGGAAGTGTTTCCAACAAGGGATGGTGGGAAAACTGGGTATCTAAATGCAAAGAAACAAAGAGTTGGGTCCTTACTCAGAATGGACCTCAACTTAAGAGGGAAAACCATAAAGGTCTTAGAGGAAAACACAGGGGAAATTCTTCGTGACATGCGGGTTAGCGATGATTTTGTGGTTGTGACAGCGAAAGCACAGGGAAAAAAAGACAAAAATTGATAAACTGGATTTCATCAAAATTAAAATCTACTGTGCATCAAAAGGGCATGATCCAGAGAGGGAGAGACAACCCACAGAATGAGAGAAAATACTTGAGAATCATGTGTCTGATGAGGGATTATTATCCAGAATATATAAAGAGCTCCTACAGCTCAACAACAGACAAGCAACCCAACCCCCAAAATGGGCAACAGACTTGAATCCACATTTCTTCAAAGCAGATCAAGAGCGGACCAGACGCTAAAGGACAGCTGCTGTGTGAGCCTCCTTCCAGGAAACACCGTGTCCTCACGGAATGGTTCACTTAAAATGATCAAAATGGTAAACTTTACATTTATCACACAATAAAAAAAACTATCCCTAATTAAACAAGAGATTTTGAATTTTTAAAAAGGCCCTCTGAGTAAGCACGAAGAGCACTCGGCTTGGAATCTTGGCCTCTCACAATGCTCAGAGGCCTCCAGGGGCTTCTCTCAGGTCCAAATCCTTCAGCAGAAAGCCAACCTCGAGTTGGGCTTTGCTACTGCCGTTCCTTGGGTCCCATCTTGCCCCATCCTGCCTGTGTCCACCACAGACTCTTTCCCAAACACTGCAGGTACTTTCCCAACTCTAAGCCTCTTATTCCTGCTGTTTTCTGAGTCAAGAGTGGCCTTTGCAGCTCCTTCAGTGAGAGCTTCTCTTCAGCCTCCGAAGTCCACTTCAAATGTCCGTATCCACAAAGCCCCAGTCCATTTGCACTTCCCCCTGGGGACTCTGGCTTCTGCACATCCAGCTCCCTGATGTTAGGGATCAACTCACTCATGACAAATGCTGCATACCTCCCTGACATGGGGCTTGACTTGTGGGGGCTGCTTTGGGGGCAGAAGAAGTCTGTAGCAGCACCCAATTCATTCTACAAAGAGGGAGGAGGGAGCTCTCTGCCTCTCCCATCCCCCATGGTGTCTGGCCCACTGTAATCACTGACTGCACTGAGAGGCTCAGGTCGAAATACTTCCTCCTGTCTGGGCTCTGAGCTCCACAGCATCTTTTCCAGAGCAGAGAGGCTACATCTCCTGTGTGTGTGTGTGGTGGGGGGATATGGAGGGGGGTGTCTCTGAACCCCAGGGATAGGGCTGAGTAGATGAGATACTCAGGTATGAACAGCAGCAGCTCTCAGGTGGCCCTGCCAGGAGGACAGCAGGAGAGGACAAGGGGCCCAGAATGGAGCAGGTGGGGGATGGAGTCATAGGCAGGAGGGACCTAGCAGGAGGAGAGTGGGGTGGGGAGGGAGGTTACCCATCTCACTGGAGCTGGCCCTGGATGTGGCAGCTGGACCCTGGCTTGTGGCCCCTGACGTGACAGCCAAGGGGAAACAGTGGGGCAAAGGGGTGTTCCTTCAAGGGCAGAGTCCACGAGGACTCAAGGCTCACACAAAATGGGGCTACCAAGACCTCTCGGCTCCCACCCCTCACGCTCCACAGGGAACCCCGTGGGGATAAACGGTTTCCCAACAGGGTGCAAGAGGTCTGCGTTCAAAGAAAGGGGAAAAGAAGAGAGATACGGCAAGATTTGCCTTTATTCGTCCCTCCCATGGCTGTCAGCTCCACCCTGCCCTGAGCAGAGTTTCTGGCATGTTCCTGGGGCCTCTGGAAACTCAAGGCAAAATCCCTTAGACCAGTTTGAGGCCCCTGTGTCATGCCTGCCCCCCCCCCCCCCCCGCACCACAGCTCATCAGGACACTTGAGTGGGTGAAGAAGCTGTGGCCAAGGTCACAGGGTCAAGTCTAGAACTCTGACCTGTTGGGCACGAAGCCACCCTTGACCTCCCCACCCACCGCATCCCCAGATGTGGAGAAGGGAAGCGCTCCTTGGGAGTCATATTTGTAAAACCCAGTCTTCCAGGCTCAGGATTAGGGTGGCCTCAAGTCTCCTTAGGCTCCTCCTACAAAAGAATGCCTTTCAGGCTTTCAGGGCCTTGGGCCATCAAGCACTTACCTTCTCCCTTCCCAGCAGCCCTACCTTGGGCAGGTACTTGAACTCGCTGAGTCTGTTCACCTCCTTGAAGTAAGATGGCAGGAGGATCTATGTCATGGGCCAGAGACTGAGATTCAATGAAATAGCCCTTGACACCTGGTACACTGCCCGGTGTACCCACAGGGGTGGGTGAATGCGGCTGACACACAGAATCAGCAGCACAGGGGTTTGCCCTGCCAACTCAATCCCCCTTTGGCCTCACACTCCACCAGACTCACTTCATTATTGTCCCCATCCTGCAGATGGGAAAACTGAGGCAGGGAGCCAGGCCAGACACGCCAGACTAGCCGCTTCTGTGGGTCAGACTCACCTTCCCCTTCAATACAATGAATCAGGCAGCGTAGTGGGGCCTAGAGGCCTCCTGAGGATCCCGGAGAGACCAACCACCCTCTCCTGGTGCCTGGATCCCAGGCCTGGAACAGCACAGAACCCCAGGGCTTCAGGAATCACCTAGCACCATGTGGGGGTTTTATAGATGGGAGACCGAGGCCCCTAATGGGGGGACCTGAGCCAGATAGGAGCCCATGTCGCTGGATGGTGGGCTGCACAGCTCGCCAGGGAGATCCATGGACACTGAGGGGCCCATACCTGGGAGAGCCTGGGAGTCTCCATCCCCACTCTGAAACCTGATCAGAACCCCCACCTCCTTGCCATAGGTGGCCATACCCTAGTGCTCTTAAGGGTGGACGCATGAGGGGGTGAAGCTCCTAATCCTTTCCAGGCAGAGAACAGTCCTTCCTGCCAGGCACACCCCACAGCCTGAGTCCCAGCTTCCCCATCCCAGTACCAGCCCCAGGGAACTGGGCTTGCCCAGTTACTGATCTTTCTCGAACTCCAGACCTGAAGGCATGGGACATGCCCTGTGCTTCTCAGAATTCCCCACAAGGTCTGGCATGGTGACAAACAAAGTTTGGTGAGTGATGAATGAGTAGAATCAGCATCTCCATCCCTCTGTCTGTGAAACCGGACATTTGAGCCAGGAGACATCTGGCGTCTCTCCCAACACTAGGTGGGACACCCACCCTGACACTGAGATCCATGGTGTGTGGTGGGGGGAGAAGCCAGGCTCCTGGACATGATGAATGCCCCGGGCCCAACCAGTGGCCATCCCAGAGAAGAGATTGGTCATGTGGCCTCAGCTAAGTCCCTCAGGCATGCATCTGCATGGTTTCCACCACTCAGGGAAGAAGACTTGTCTTAGGGAGCCTGGCAGAGATTAGCGGTCCCAGCCAAGACTTGTCCTAGGGAGCCTGGCAGAGATTAGGGGTCCCAATGGGACCCCTAATTGCAGGATGAGTCCCTGCAATCCCACGGGGGACCCCCCCCCCCCCCACCCGTCAACTGTTGCCTTGAATCCCCAGGATCTCTGGGTGGAGTCCGCCTTTTGTCTCAGGAGAGTGGGGCTACAAACACCTGCCCTATTTGGCTCAACCAGAGAGTGTGTGTGACTAGCTGGCGGGGTTACAGCAAAGGAAGAGAGTGGGTGAGGCCAGCAGATGTTCCCCCAACCCCTACTTCCCCCACCCCCAGCTGCGGAAGGAGGAAAAACCAGTTGTGCATTCTGCCTTCCCACTAACCTGGCTGCAGGGCTCCATGTCTCCCTGGGTCTCAGCTTACTCATCTGCTAAATGGGTTCTGCAACGTGCCTAGAGACGGCACCCACAATGGTTTCTTTTCCGCAATGAGCTCCACAGGATAGAGGGTATACTGGAGAGCTAAGGGTAGGAAGAGGCTTCTCCGTGGTGTGGGTGGGCTGCGTGGACCCAGCCAGAGCTGCTGGAAGACTCTAGGGCTCCATGTGGAGACTGTCACTCACTCAGGCAGCTTTCCTGGGCAGCTGGGACCTGTGGCTGGGAAGGCCACAGGCTGTGGAGCACGGGTGCTTAGTCATGGTCTCCCCACAAATGCTCTGGCGGCAGAGGCTCTGCCTGCCGCAGGAGGCCCCAGGGGTGTCCCTAACTGGCACAGGTGCTCCCCTAACAGGCACACAGCTCCCCTACATGGGGTACAATAGGTGCAAGTGTGTCTTTCACGTAGGAGTGCACACCAGTTAGCACCCATGGCCACACCTGGAAACACGTTAGGACAGCAGGACCCAGACCCAGTGAGCACGGGCAGGACACATGCCCATGGGGTTCATGCTGCACTCGTGCCCATAAAAACCCCCACATCCATGCTTGAGCAACACTCTGAATGAGACATCGGTTCTCCATTCAGCCTTCTACTGACCAGTAAATATTTGTTATGCCCATGGATCTCCATCCGGAAGGACCTGAGCTGTAGACTAGCCCGCAAGCACACTGTTCTCCTAGAAGGAAGTCGGGTTCAGTAAGTGTGGACATAGGTACCCTGAGCAGAGACAGGGGACATGACTACAGGGGCCAGGAACCCCAGGCCTCAGCCCAGAGCCTGGTCATCTGTGGGCACCAAGACTCTCCAGAGTTGGCTACTCTCCAGAGTTGGCTCCTCTCCATGTTTAAGTCCAAGCCTGGAGTCTAGAACCTGCATTAACGCAGGCCCTCTAGGGCCCCCGGCCCACTTATCCTGGAACTGCTGCCCACGTAATCCCTGTATCACCTTAGCTCACCTCAGGAAACCTCAAGACCCATTTCTGCTTCTAGGGAAGACTTTTCTGTCCGCTGTATCCAATTTCTCCTGGAGAGAGTGTGTGTAAGCCCCAGTTTCGGGGGGAGGCCAGGGAAACGGGGTGAAGGCGGGTCCAGACTGGTACCGTCCTAAAAACCCCTAGGGAGCCTTTGGAAATTGTCCAAACTCCCGCATTTCACAAGTTCAGACCCAGAGGGGACGGGCCACATTCCCAAGGCCACGCAGGGAGTGGAGAACCCCGCGGTGGAGACCGGCTGTGATCCACACCGGCTTGTGGGCCCTGCCCCACATGTGCGCCATTCGGGACTTCGGTGCCCTCGCCCAAACCTCCCGCACGCAGCCTCCCAATCTTCTCCGCCAGGGCCCTCGGAGCGCACGGAGAGCCAGCAGCTCTGCCCCAGCGTGGGTCGCCTGCAGCCCATCGGCAAGGGCCTTGGGGCAGACGCCCACGCTCCGCGGCCCCCCCGTTTGGACGGAGAGTCCGCGCTAAGGCAATCTGCGTTAAGAATCCAACGAAGGGCAGGAGTAGCTCTCGCTCTTTCTGGAACGCGCCGCAGTGCGGGCGCCCAGCAGATCTACATACTCAAGCACACGCAGCTCTTGCTCTCGGTGGCCTGGAAAGACAGGTACTTGGCGGGTGGTGGCGCCTCAGTCTCTCTCTCTCTCTCTCTCTCTCTCTCTCTCACACACACACACACACACACACACACACTCTGCTAGTATTTCCCAGTAAAACTCTCCTCTCCAAAAAGGCATTTCGGGTGCAGTGGAGCTCCATGCTGACCCTTCCATCTGTCTCTGGAGCTAAAATCTGAAACCGCCCGCTGCTCAGCATCACCACCCTAGTTCCCAGCGCTTGGCTCCCCGGAACCCTCGGCCAAGCCTCAGCTCCCTTTCCACTCCTTCCTCTTCTCCTTGGTGCTGGTAGTGCCTGCTGCGTGGGATGGGGGTAGAGTAGAGGTCTTTGGCAAGGCCTTGGAATGCCCCCGGCCCAGAGTGGAAGGGGGTGGGTGGGTGGGAGGCTCTAGGGTCCCCAGGCTTCTATTCAACCCCCGAGTCAGCCGTTTTAGGGAGAATGGCTGTCAGGCAACAGAGCACTTGCTGACCCAGGCTACCTTGTCCCTCGGTGCCAGGTGAGGAAGGAGAATTCTTGCAAGGAGGTGGGGGTGTGGCCCACTTGCACATCTGTAGACCAGAGAAGGCTGGGGGGGCCTCCAAGGGGGGGAGGGGGGGGAGGTCCCTGGGGGCCACAAGTAACTGTGAACTTAGAGAAGCCCCAGCCTGCAGCTGGGAGGGCTTGCTGGCTGGAGAGAGGGTGCGTCTTCTTTCCGCAAAACGGCACCGTTTGGAAGGAGGGCCTCTTCTCACTGGTCTAATCCAAACCCAACAAAGGCGTGTGGTGCCCAGGGTCCCTAAACAAGGGGACCGGCAGCGGCGTCCTTAACTCTGAATTCACTGAGCAGTATCAACATGGAGCTGTCTTGGTTTCCTAATCTGAGGACCCGCCTTGTCACTTCAGCAAAGCCCGGGGAACCCCGTAGCTTCGGGAGCACGTGGCCAGATGGCGCCTGGCAGGCTGCGACCAGAGGCAAAACTGGGCTCTCACTGCCCCACCCAAAACAGTGCCCGGGCCTAGGTGGGGATTGGCGGCTGGGG